>NC_048232.1:9450384-9472557 GCF_002007445.2 Ailuropoda melanoleuca | reverse complement strand
GTATTATATATATATATATATATATATATATGACAGGTAAACCATAAAACAGACTCTTAACTATAGAGAACAAACTGAGGGTTGCTAGAGGGGAGGTGGGTAGGGGGATGGGTAAATGGGTGATGGTGTTAAGGAGGGCACTTGTGATGAGCACTGGGTGTTGTATGTAAGTGATGAACCATAAAATTCTACTGAAACATATTCCACTATATGTTAAATTACTAGAATTTAAATAAAAACTTAAAATATCTGTGTGTGTGTGTGTGTGTGTGTGTGTGTGTGTGTGTGTGTGTGTGTAGGCAGATTCATGGGCCTCACTCTTTGCAAATTCTGATTTAGCAGTGCTGGAGAGAGGCCCAGGAATCTGTATTTTAATAAATTCTGATGTATAGATTAGGAATCCACTGATCAAGCCAACCCTCTTAATTTCAAAGAAAAAGAAATTACGTGATTTTCTCAAGTTTACATAGCTAGTTAATATCAATTAGATGAGGACTCAGCACTGCTGACTTCCAATTGAATAGGTTTCCCAGTATACTGTATAGTTTCTAAAAGGGGGCATTGACCAAGTCTTTGGGATAAATATCTTCCCAATTTTTAGCTGAGATTAAATTGTAGGATTTGACTGTTAGTCTAAGGGCTGAAGCATTGCTTAAAATTAGCACATGCAGAAGAACACACAAACACAAACATGTTGATGCCACCTGGGCAACACACTTATGTAGATTTCCCTTGGCCTGAATTGGAGCAATCTCAGAGGGAGTGAACCATGGCCTTTTGTTATCCCAGGATATTTCAGAGAAAAAAGAAATAAAAAAGATTTTAAAAATAGATGGTAACTAGATTTTAAGAATAGAAAACCTATTTTCCCTGTTACAAGGTTATGGTCCCAAGGGAGAGATGGAATAAGTGTAAAGCATGCCTATTTCAAGAAAAGATTAAACACAGACAGACCTGCCTCAGAGTTGTTAGAGGGAAAACATTTGCAGTGGAAAAGCTTAAAAGCACGTCTTATTTTTATTAGCATCCACGTCTTTTCTGAAAGGCTAATTGTAAAATTTATAGAGCTAATTATCTCTCTAGATTAATATTTATGAACACACAATAGCAAATGTGAGTTCCAAGTGTTGTATTAAGCATTGGCTTTTCTCCCTTCACACATACAAGCAAACAGCAGATAGCTCAAGGTGATGTTAATATTCTCTCTACAATGTATGTAAACAGTCATGCCAAATTTTTCTTCCCAATTGCTGCAAATTGGTATTTACCCAGCAACTGCAAACTATTTTTAACAGTTAATACTCCTGAAATGTATGGGGACCTTTCTGCGATATGACGAAGAGCTTGCAAAATCAATTGCATAAAGGCCCCCCTAATCAAACACCAAGGAGCAAGACTTCTCTTTATTGACTCCTTTTAACCACATTTTATTCTTATAAGAGACAGGAAAGATAATCAAAACCACTTTGTTGTTCTTTCTGCACTTGGAATATGGAACTAATGGTTCTTCATTTTCAGAAATGGGAGAACAAGGTTAAATACTGCAAAAACAAACAAACAAACAAAAAAACCCCAAAAAACCCACTGTGCTTTCAAATAAATCCAAGTGTGCTTATTCCAGCACACCCAGCTGACTCCCAACTTCCGTGGATAAATCTAAGCTAGTTCTACTATCCATATAAAACATGAAATTTACATGACCCAGGGTAAAGAAAGATGTACAGAGTTTAGGATGGGGACACAATGAAAGCCAAGCTTGATGACAAATGAATGGCTTCAGGCCAACCCTGAAAGTCTGTGTTTTAGTGTTCCTGTCTATAGACTGAGGGGTGTTTCGCTATATCAGGAATTCCCAATCAGGGATTTGTGGTTTGGAAAGGGGGCAGTGTATGAGCTTTAGGGATTCTCTAACTCTCCTACCCAAAACCTCATAGAAATTTGTCATATAAATCAGTACATGCCTATTACTGGCTGTGAATACCCACTGCTTTCAACAATTCTCAAAGGGCACCAGAAATGCAGGAAAGTTGTGAGCTATTGCACGAGATGACGTCTAAGATCCCTTCCTGTTCTAATTTTCTTCAATTTTTGCTGCATCTTTGATCTAATCTCCAATTGCTTCAAATTTATGCATCTTATGCATCTCAAACTTATTTCTCTCTAAGCTTCCTTCTTCTGAGACTTTTTAAAAAAGATTTTATTTATTAAAGAGAGAGAGTTATTTCACAAGTAGGCTCCCCACGGAGCAGGGAGCTTGATGTGGGGCTTGATCCCAGGACCCCAGTATCATGACCTGACCCGAAGGCAGACACCCAACCGACTGAGCCACCCAGGTGCCCCCTCTTCTAAGACTTTAAAACTGTGGTGTTCAACATGGCAGCCTCTAGCCATACATGGTTATTGAAATGTAATCAATTAAAGTGAATTAAACTTAAAAATTCAGTCCATTAGTCACACAAGTCACATCTCAAATGCTCAATAGGCTCATGTTGCTTGTGGTTTCTGTATTGGAAAACACAGATATGGAACATTTCCATCACTGCAGAAAGTTCTGTTGGATGGTGTTTCTTAACGACAGTGATTTCTAAGCTATCATTCTAAGAATCTATATTTTTAATGAGCTCCCCATATGATTCAGAGCAGAGTGTCTGCACATCATGCTTGAAGAAACAACACTAAGGCTACACATAGAAGAGGACTGAAAGACATCCTGACCCCTTGTTTTCCAACATGTTTTTGGGTCTGTGATGATCACTGCCCCACTGATCAGTGTTTATCACCAACATCCTACTTCAGTGTCCAAGATGAGTAAATAGCATTAGACTCCCACAGTCTTGGAGTTGGATGGAATCTTTATTTAGTCCAAACACGTGTTTGTTGTTTGAGTCCTCCTTAGATGACTTTCCATGAAGCACTTGTGGAACATGCTCTTGAATAAGAACAGTGATGGGGGAAAAACTTTCAAGGCAGCACATTCGATCTGATAAAAGCCCCAACTATTTACTAGACTTCCTTTACTAGACTTCCTTTACTAGACTTCCTTTACATAGACTTCAATTACTAGACTTCCCAGTAGCTTCCCCTCACTGGTCAGAGCTATGTCTTATCAGAGCTCAATCTTGACTTTGGTGTTTAAGGCTGATGCCAGTCAATCCCTATTCTCCAGGTGTCATTGCTCTGTGAACATATTTTACGGAAGGAAGGGGCTTTTGGAAAAGAGAAATTTTGGGTGATCTGCCTTGGGTGTGATAGGAGAGAATCTTGTCTCTGGTTTTACCCTAGCAACCAGGTCTTGGGCTTTATTGGGAGAAGGCAGGGTCTCCTCATTTAGAGCAACATGGAAACAAATTTAACACTAAAGGGTCCATAGATTTTTGCATTTGAATGATTTTAAAGTTTTGGAGGCATACAAAGACCACATCCTTGGCAGAGAAAGAGTTTCCACCAGCAGCAATGGCAGTCAAGAAGTACTTCTGTCATGGGGCTCATGAGCAATGGAGTGAGAGCAGAAAAATACAGAAGGGAACAAAGGGTATTTAGAAAATAGCCTGAGGACACACAGACATATACAGGGATGAGTCTGAGGGGTGGGGCCAAACCCTGCAGTTACACAAGTGGGGAGGGCCAGATAAATAGAATCATTTATACCCTCAGCCTGGTGCTTTAAGAGATACTCAGGCTATATATACAAGGTCATTATGCTCTTTCACACAGTTGCACGACAGGATCTGCTCATATTTGAAGACAGCTTTCATTATTCCTCTATATCCTCTCTTCTTTAGGTTAAGGTCTGTGTTATTCTTCAGGCTTTCTTTATTCTACATGGTCTTGGGATTTTTCATAATCCCCAGAACATATTGCTTGTCTAACTCCTCTTAAATTGAGAATCCAGGACTGACTGTTTTATTCCGGATATGGTTTGATCACCCTTGCATAGAATGAAACCATCACCTCCTTCTTTCCAAACCCTATACTTCTATTAACACAAATCACTGCCACTTTTTGTGGAAGGCCAAAGCTGGCAGAATATAGAAGCTCATGACTCACTGGTCCCTGGCGTTTAATTTATTTTACCTTGTCTTCTAAGATTTTAATGATCTTAGGGACAATATCATGATGTATACAGTTCTACCCCATCCTCTAGATCAGCTAGCAGAGCTTGGAGTGTGATAAGTACTCAAAGCCTACTGATTGCTTGAAAGTCTAAGAGAGAATACGCACAAATGAGGAAATTACAAAATAAATACAATAACACAGTTATTACCTGGGGAAGGGATTAGGAGAGCTGGTTGGTAAAACAATTCTAGGAAATAAAGTTTGCTTATCAATAAAGTGAGGAGCCTGGACTCCATAATTGCTTACTTTCCTCTTCATCTCAGTGTATATATTCCTCTGAAAACATACATTGGATCCCAAGAAGCAAACTCAGTCAAAACCAAAAATACTACACGCTTTGTAATATCCTGGTAATCTAGGAATGATTAAAGGCCTCACCAAAGACACATAACCAAAAGCTATCTAATCACGAGTTCCATCAATATATTTAAATTCTGAGAAAACATTTAACATTTTGCAAATGTAACTAGTTACGTCAGCTAGTTAAAATATCTTTAGTACCCAAGCTGGGATTCAGATGCTCAGGGTAGTGTGCAAGAAAATTGTGCCAAGTGGAAATGAAATTTTGTTGGAAAGGAACTTTTCCAGAGTTGTATAAAGAATTAGGGAAATGTTCACAGGAATGAGTTAATCTTGCTTCTGCTGCTTGAAATATGGGACTCTTTTACCCTTAACATAAGTGGTAGGGATGTGATGGTATCTTAATAATTGCCAAATCTTCAGGTTAGATATTTTCTTGATTTTCAAATGGACTCGGAGACAGCCATGTAGCATTGGTCTCCGGGGTGCTCACAGCAGCTGTTTCCAACTTTCTGTCTTCATTCCACATCTTCTCTTTGAAGCCTTGCGTGACTGAAATACCCGTTTGCCTGAATGTGGGAGGGAGATAGAGTGGTCTTTTCCGTTACTGGCGTCAGTGTGTCAGCTTTTCTGAGTACTATTGACGCAATTTCCACCCCTGCCAAAGCCTTCCCATCATCTCTCATCTTGACTGTCACCTCCTATTTGCAACGGTCAATCCACGTTCCAGCACTTTGGGCTTCTCCATCAAGGCACCCTCTTGACAGTTAATGGATCAAAATCTGCACGATTTCCAACTTAGCTTTCATAGATTGTTCCTTGACTTAAATAACTGGCTACTTCGAAAAGTCTTTTATTTTATTTTTTAAAATTTTAATTCCTTTTGGAGAGAGAGAGAGAGACAGTGAGCCAGGGGAGGGGCAGAGGTAGAGAGACAGAGAGACAGAATCTTAAACATGTTCCACTCTGAGTGTGGAGCCTGATGTGGGGCTCCACCTCACAACCTTGAGATCATGACCTGACCCAAAATCAAGAGTCAGACGCTTAACTGACTGAGCCACCCAGGCACCCCCTTATAAAAGTATTTTATTTTTAAATTTTTTAAAAAGATTTTATTATTTATTTGAGAGAGAGAGCATGAACAGGGGGAGGGATAGGAGGAGAGGGAGAAGCAGACTGCCCACGGAGCAGGGAGCCTGACATGGGCCTCGATCCGAGGACCATGGGATCATGACCTGAGCCGAAGGCAGACGTTTAACCGACTGAGCCACCCAGGCACCCCTAAAAGTATTTTAAATACACAAGTTACAGCTAAAGGTTATATTTAAACTAATATCTGGGGAGCACCTATTAGCAAATTGAATGAATAGGGCCCTGTTCTTTGTTCAGTCTGTGAATACTACCCATTTGTTTGCTTAAAAACACCATATATCTTCCACAATAATCATTCTGTGCAAGCACTGACATCTTCTACTTGGCAGGACATTCAAATATGGGTAATTCAACAGCATTTAAAAAATAAAAACACATCATCTCTGACATACGAGCAGTAATGACCACACTAAACTGAGATGGCCAACAAAGAGCTGTAATAATGGTAGTGTAATTGTGAGCTGAAAAAATTTGTTTCTCTAAAATTGTGACCTTCCCACAGGAAGTAAAATTTATAAATGAAAATCATTTCCTACAACTTGCACTATATTTTCAGATAATTCTCTTGACTTCAACAGGGTTTATGCAGTCACTATGAGATCTATTCACCCACTGACTCAATCATATAGTAAATATTTACCAACCTAACAGAATACAGTTTGTTAAGCCATTTCTATTGCCTTGTCTCTGACTCTCAGGAGACAGAATTTCCAAGAGGAGAAAGCTTGAAACTGCACAATACGTTCATTTGGATTCTATTTTCTCATATGTATTATGATCTACACCATGTATTGATTCCTTAAAATCAAAGTTGTAGCACTGTCAGGGACTTTGAAATTTGTTGGTTTTGATCATTCTGTTTTAAATATGGGTAAACGCAGGCCCAGAGGACTTAAGGAGCTTTTTTAGGATTACATAGTTGGTTAGTGACAGGCCAGAATGGTCTTCTTGGTAAACCATAGTACCATTTATGTGTTCAAAATGCAAATTGTTTTTACTCGAGAATAGGTTATAGGTGAAGATTAGAAAAAGGATTTTCGAAACTCATTCCTGAGTGGATCCATAGGAGAAATTGGATGTGGAGCCTTCATTTCAAGGAAGGGCTCAAGATAGTTAAGAGATTAAAAGCAAAATTAAATAAATGAACCTGTGCAAAGGGCATGGATGAATCTGGGAAAGGAATAGATACTCCCTGCCTCTCTCCTTTCCTCTGCATAAAGTTGATCCCATATTGATTAATCCAAAAACGGTTATAGGCTTTTCAAATGGCTTGAATTTGTAAACTCATTCTCTCATTTTAAAGTTCATATGAAAACACATTTTTGTGATGCGGTATTTTAAGGAAAATATTTAAATATGTTTTCCTCATGTGGCAACTATTACTGCTGTGTAGAAGGAGAACATAATTTATGGTAACATTTTCTGACATGTTGTTGAATCCCCAGATATCAATCCATATCTTACATTCTTTGTTATCTGTTCCTGCAATTCAAATCTCTCTTCCACCCCATCAGTATTCTATTTATAAATCACTCCATCAATACTTCATTGTGTTTGGGGCATTTCTTTTTTACTTTGTAGGTCCCACTCAAAAACAATTTTTTCCCCCAGATATGTAGAACTTCTAAGTATTCTAGGGTATCAGATAGTTAATGCTTCCTAGAGGAGATTAAAAATTCCTTCAGTGTATTCTGAGGAGGAAATCTGTGGTGCTCAAAGATGAATTTTCTTATTATTCTGGGGCAGCACTGTCTCTGTAGAGAGACTGCCTGTTTGCCCTCTCTTAAAGATGCCAGCTCTTCAAGGTGGGAGAAAGTTTATTCTAGGTTATATGTTTTCCTTTTATCCTAATCCCAAAGCCATGCAGCAGCCAATTTCTATGGCTAATAACAAATGCAGCATGATGAAAAAGTCATTTTCGGTAACCACCTAACAACTTATACTCAGACCGAGCTGAAATGAGGCTTCTGTTTCATCTTTACCAGAGAGCCTCCAACCAATGGAGAAAGGCAAGGAAATGAAGAGTGCTGAAAGACAATAAACACAGCTCTAACATGGATGTTTCTTCATGATTTAAATCACATATTGGCAGCTTTCTTTTTTTTAATTTTTTTTAACATTGGAAGCTTTCTTGAACCTCAAACCCCAAATTCATAACATTCCTTGATGCATTTATTGAAATTTGAATGCTCCTAGGTGTCCAGTTGGAAATTCCAAGAAATCTGAACCTAGAAGAAACTTGCTATTCTCTTACAACATTGTGTTTGTTTCTTCAATCACTTATTAAAATGAAATGTTTGTTCTACTATGTGTACAAAACTAGCAGGCATTTTGAAATTTTCAAAAGAAGGAAATAGAGTTCCTATGTCCTAGACCTGGAGATTATAATGTAGTTGAAGACCTAAGACATGTGTAAGATAAACAGCTATTGGATATAAATATCACTACCCTTAAAAACATGTAAAAATACAGAGTCTTGGAATGATCAGTGTAGAATGAAATTATTCGTTTTTTATAGGTAGAAATAGCATAAAGATTTAAATTCTTAAAGAGTCTCTGGACCTGTGGAAGGACCAAATTTATGCACGAAATGTGAGCAACTTAAGTCATCCTAGTGAAAGTTGTAAATGCAATGAAGGGATATCCAGAGAGAAGCACATCTGGTTAAGATGATTATATTTTATGCGTGGAATATGTTACATTGGTACTTTGCTCACTTTGTAAATCAATACACTACTTGAGACAGTCTTGTAGGGCAAACCCTGGATATACAGTTACATTGGCTTATTACTCTGATGTATGAAAATTGAAGACCTCATGAAAACTGATAAGTTGACTTGTTGAGAACAAGTGAACCCAAATTTCACAATCAGAGCAACATACAGATTTTGACTCCTACCAAAAACATCCGAAGAATTGACCAAGTGATTTCTCCAACTCCAGCTCCTCTCGATTAAGGGAAGAAAAACCCATGGTCACAGAGGCTCAGCGAACAGATCTAGTCTGCTCTACATACTCTTCTGGGTGTCCTTCGATATTCTCATCACTCACTTTTGGCCTGAGGCAGTTTGCTTCTAGCTTCAGGGCCCCTGGCTTAGTATCTGCTGGTGCGCTTGCTCCAACTACAATATTCTGACTCTGAGTTTCTCTCTGCTGTGATCTGAGCCCTCTGCTTTGATGGCTTCCTTCTCCTTGTGTGATTAGTGTTTTCCTTCTTGCTGTGGTAATGGGAATGGACTGGTAAGCCCCTTTGCGGATAGCATAGCCTTTTGCTGTTTGACTTCTAAAATGAAAATGAGTCTTACCTATGCCTAAGAAACACTCTATTTCCTGTACAACACAATTAAACATTCCACTGGTAAGAGTAACTCTGGTGTTTATTTACTTGGCGGGTTCTTCGGGATCACATGACATATATAAATGAGTGACGGTTAAGTACATGAGGAATGAGAGAAAGGACCAGAGTGGATAGAATTGGGCAAGATGGAGAAAACATCCTGAAGAAGATGAATTTATGCCACGTTTTATAGTTTGGTGAAGGATGGTTGATGGATATTCCAAACAAGGGAAACAGCAGGAGTAAAGGCACAATGATGGGAATATGTAAGTCATCCTGCCCAAACGAAGGCAATTGCATAAATGCAGGACATTATTGTACCTGATCAAGTTTTCACTGTGAGTTGAAGTAGGCTCACAAAGTCACCACGGAACAGCTGACATGTACCAAGAGCTTGGTAGGAGAGAACCCCTGAGCCAAGTGCCCTATACGTATTAACTCCTCACTTTCACAACTGCTTGGAGGGGGCACTATCTTTACTTACCCTGTAGGTAACTGAGGCCTATGGTGTTCAAACAAGCAGAAGTGCATTCATTAAGGACCAGACCCAAGACTCAAACCTAGGTAGTTTGGCTCAAAGGAGACCAAGCACTTGTTTTGAAGATTCCTTTATCTATCCACTGATGACTTCGTAGTTAATAATTCATTGAGTCACTAACTAAAAGCATCAGAAGCTTGTTCTGGGGTCAATTTCTTCTTTTACAAATGCACAGTATGTCAGAATATGGGCCCAAGGAAGCAAACACTTGAGCTCATTGCGATCTTGCTACAGAACCTAATCCAGGCAGTCTCTTGTGCTGGTGTTAAGTATGCACTTTAGAGGAAGGGGCAGCATGGAGGGAACTTTCGGTTAGCTATACCCAGTCATCTGACCCTTCCAAGTCCTTTAACTTCTCACCCATCCTGAAGACCCTGATTTGGTCTTTATCTACCTACAGGGATGAGACAAGACTCTTGGAGCTCTGGCCATATGAGAAACAGAAAAACTCTGGGGCTAAAGGCCTATAGGATAAAGAAACCAGTGGATGCCTGTATATATTGTACTTTGAGGTTTTTGCAAAGGATTCAAAACATAGAACCTTTTCTATCAGTCCATGAGACTGATAAAATGCCCACTCTGATTTGATTTAAAGTCTACTTTGATATGATTTACTTTTCCAAATCTGGAGATAATGCCTGTTCATGATTCTTGACCTTGCTAGGGGTCACAGGATTCCTTTGATGCTATCTTGAAAAAATGTTTTTTGAGTGGTTGAATTTTACTTAGAGTATCCAACATTCCCAGCACAAGCCAATATGAAACTTTCATTTTTCCCCCTTAATTATGTAACTTCAGACAAGTGAATGTCTTGTCCCTTGTAAGTCTTCCACCTTTTATTGTCTATTCTGAACTGAATTTGTTTTAATTGGATATGTTGACCTAAAAAATTAAACACATGACCTCAGTAGCCAGAGGAAAGCTAGGCTTTCAATTCTGGTAATAGACGGTAGCTATTTGATGCAAGGTCAGACAGAGAAATTCCATACTGAGAGTGCATTCCTTTTGTATGGTCGCAGAATGGATCTCGCATTGGGAGAAAAAAAAAAATCCTGGCATGGTACATAAAACACTCAACAAAAGAAAAGCCTGTCTAGATCAGATATTTTGAAAATGAAAATTTCTTTACATCTCCTCAAGAATGAACTCCAACATGAAGCATGTTTTGTCAGTACTTTAATCTATATGAAACACCAATAAACCAAGGCCAATAACTTTTGCTAATAAAGCAAAATAAAAGTATAATCTAAACACAAAGCATGGATTTGCTAAGATTTCTTCCATGATTTGTACCTCATTCTACATCAGGCTTTTATATAGTCTCTTTACTCAGTGTCTAATGCCCATCAGGAACGAGTTAATGAGTAATGTGTACTCTTGTGTCTGTTTGTTCATGTTTGTGTTGCCATTATTAGAAGCACCTGGCTCAGTGCAACATGGGACGCCTGCATGGTGATCAATTGTGCTTCTATTTATTCTTTCAGGGTTAAAGCTGTTTTTAAAAAGTTATTAAATGTACTTAGCCTTTCTAATAAGAAAAACAAAATAAGTCATTTGCTTGAAATAAAACATTAACATACGCACTGCCGGATCCCAATCTGTGGGTTGCTTGTATATATTATGCTTCACAAACACAAGAATACTAAGTTCGAGGTAAAACAGTTTTTTTCCCCCCTATTTTCTACTATGTTCATGAGAAATACAACTGAACTCCTGTTGGACCCTTTGGAATCCCTGATTTATTCCTGCTGTCATCTCACTGCTGATGATAAGTAACAAAGTTTATTGGTTGACCATAATGTTTTTCTCATTCAGCCATATATTTTTTCTTTCTCTCTTACCTCTGGAGTATGCTTATGTCTCTTCAAGCCTAGCACTGAACTTCTAACAGTTTTATGCCTCTAATGTCTCTCTTATGCAATCTTTCTTATACCTTGTCATCAGTCAGTCCTAAGCTGACTTCTGCAATGTTATTTCTAAATTTGTATTCAAGCCATTTTTAACTTTCTATTTCTTTTTAAAATACAGAATCTCTCTGAGTTTCTCTTTGAGCAAACCAGACCATATTGACTCTTTTCATACTGACTATCCAGATTTTTGAACATCCATAATTATATAATAATCTGGGTAATTCTTCTTTTCACATTTAATATGTATCAGCTTTTATAAAATATTAGATATATTTTAAAAATATTTGAACTGAAATTCTGGAAAGTAGTATTGTCTTATACTCCTTTGTTTATCACCTGTGACACAGAAACTATCACCTAAAATGTTCAAGGAGCTCAATAAATATTTTTGTTTGATTATTTTCAAATCACATGAAATCTAAAATACTCCATTAATCAGAAGTCCTATTCCTTATGTAATCTGAGCCTTATTTATGGATTTGAATTTATATTACAGATAGGTTTTATCTATATACTTCAGGATGTTTGCATATTTTATTTACAACCAACATATAATCAATATAAGCAATAAAACATAAAAGTGCATGTATTCACAATGATCTATTTCCTGCTCTTTTTTCATTGGACTATGGATTCCTTGATAAATAGGCTTCTTAATCTTTTTGGCATAGTTTACTTCCTCAAAGAATAACATATAGTTCCATATAACCCTCAGGCACTCACGAAATTGTAAAGCAATGCAAACAAGACATGAGAACTCTTTCAAGAATCCTGAAATTAAGTCAGAAGATCTAATCTTGAGACATCCAGAAAGAACAAGGGAACTCAAAAGACACTAAATGGCCCTTAGTGATAAAAAAATAATTTCTCAATTCCCTTTATATCTAATTTAAGCCTTGAAAGTAGGAACTCTTAAAAGACTCATTCTGCAGTATGCTCCATGGGCCCAGACTCTTTCTCAGGAACCCCCACTATACATGTTGTCATCATTTAGGTGTAAAACAGAACATCACACTGGTAAGAGCTGCCTCTCATGGCCACACCCAAGACACCCACTCCATTCCCTCCTCATCGCCTTCATTTACAGATCACACCATCTCTCTTAGCTTATTGAACCCTTGGATTTCTGACCCCCTGCCTTCTTCTTCATACTCACTCACTCACTCACTCACTCACTCACTCACTCACACCCATCTCATTCTGAGGCACGGTAGAATTCTGTCACTTCCTAGATTTCACTTCTAATTTTTTTCCTCGGGCTCATCTCATGATTCATACCCATGGTCATCCCATCAGAGCAATACCTCAGAAATCTGTAAGGATGTGGTCTTCTTTATAGCCCATCCTACTCGGGTCCTGACTGTAACTTTTCCTTGACCTCACTGAGGCCTCCTAATGTTCCTACCATTTTTGCACTAGTTACCATTGCTTTCTTTATTATTCTATTTATAGCCCATGGTCCATTATTTTTATTTCCTGATACACGATCACCAACCTGGTCTCTCGCCTGCTTTTAAATTGATATGGTAAAAGCTCAGCTATTTACATTCTTTATGCCAACATTTGAGCTGCTTAATATGCCTAGATTTTGGAGAAAAAATATATTATCTGGGTGATTGGATTTACTTTTTTATTGTTAACTGTGAATAATATTTACCAACATTTTCATCAATGTCTTACTTGTAGTTTTTTCTTTTATCCCACGCCAACTGAATATGTTCACTGATTATTCTTGCTGAAGTACATTGTTTAATAATAGTTTCACTAAAGGTCTGTGGGTGGTAAGCACTCTATGTCTTTGAATGTCTGAATATTTTGTTTTGCTGTCATTTAAAAAAAAAATCTAGTCAATCTAGGCATAGAGTTGTTGTTGCCATTTATGTTTTTCAGTCCTCTGAAACTAGCTTGACATTTACTTCTGAAAACATTTTATTATTGCTGATGAGAATTTTGATGGTAGTGCACTTGTCTGATTCTTTTAAGTCATCTCTCTTTTTTTCTCTGAAGCTCTTAAGATTTTAACATTGTCCTTGGAGTGCTTTTATTTAATTATAACTCGTCTCAGTGTGGGTTTATTTTTATTTGAGCTGCTTAGTATTCATGGTATACAATCTAAGAAAAACTATTTTTCCTTTTGCAAAAATCTCAGAAGTATGTCTCCAAATAGTATTTGTCCATTATTTCTTGCATTCTCTTTTTTGAAACTCCCTTTAGATGTAAAAGTATCTGAAAATCTTCCACATCTCGTATTTCTTGTTTATGTTTTTAATGTCTCTATTGGTGTTCCAGGTGACTTTGTCAGTACTATGTTTCAACTTACTAATTCTCTCCTTAACTATGCTAATTTTGTATTTATGGCATCTATTGATCTTTTTAATTTGATAACTACATTTTAATTCATAGACTTTAAATTTCTCTTTCATATCCACCTATTTTCAGCCAGTTTTTCTTTTACAAGTTATTATTCTTTTGAAGTTGATATTATTCTTTCATTTATCCCTTTGCACACCCTAAACACTTGTGTACAATTAATTTCACCAGAAGTGAATTTGTATTCAAATTACTGATTTCACTACTTTCTTAGGATAAATGTAAGTTGTTGGGTTCATTTTGAGTTGACATTTCCAGTTTTCTTTGTCTTGCACTTTCTCTTCACTAGTTCCAACCTAGCAGTTGCCTCTACCCTGCTTCCTGGTTACAAAACTTAGCACTAAGTCTCACAATGGTGTTTCCAGGCTCACCAGACCATTCACTGAGCCAGGAGGTGATCTGACTCAGTTTCTGGCCCTTACACTTTATCCTGCTCCTAGCTACCTCAATAGACCCACAGCTCTCTATAACATAAGACCCCAGGCCTCAGGCAGCAGCCCTTTCATGTTATGATACCTCATAGTGGTAGATACTAGATTAGTTTCTGCCATTTCTTTTTCCTTTTATCTGGAGAAGTTAGAAAGCTATAAACTTTCTCAGATGTGAAATAAATACATTCATGCTAGATTTGGAAAGTGCAAGTGACAAAGAGGCAATCTTCCTAAAGCCTCTGTCCGCCTCTGTTGGGATGCAAGGACACAGCTTTCCTGAGGCAGTTTCTGGTGAACCAGAGACTGGTGAAGCTGCCAGTCTAGGACAGCTCGCAGAGCAGCTGAAGTTTACCTGATTCCGTGGTATTCTGCCATCATTCCAAAATGTCCAGCCTAGAACCTGATTCTTCAACCCTCCCAATGATGTGTAAGCACCTGATTCTCTGTACTAAATTCCTTTATGTTTCAAATTTCTAGAGTGCTTTATATATATATTTTTAAGGATTTTTAAAGATTTATTTGAGAGAGAGAGAGAGAAAGCATGAGGAGGAGGAGGGGCAGAGAGAGAAGCAGGCTCCCTACTGAGCAGGGAGACCAACATGGGGCTGGATCTCAGCGTCCTGGGATCATGACCTGAGCCAAAGGCAGACACTTAACCACCTGAGCCACTGAGAGACCCCTTATAAAGAGTGCTTTATATTTTTTTCTGCTGAACCTGATACACACACCCTAACTCCAGCTTTAAGAGTGAGCCTAAAATTAAGCTTATTTTATCCCTCACCCTGAAGAACCCAAACACCCAGCCACCAATGCCTGATTCTTCAAGTGAACTTACTGCTTTACTTTTCTGCTCTGTTTTGGATATATGGAGATGATTATCTTCTTTCTAAACTCAACTGAGTCTTTATTATTATTATTATTCTATTAATATGTTGTTTCTCACTGCCTTTGGTTGGAGGAGAGAGAATGCTGTCAAAGTATAAATTTATTACAACATCCTATAACTAGTGGGCCTTCATTAAATTGGGGTTACTTTAAATTTGGGGCCACGAGCTCCAGTGGGTGTGCACCACCACTTCTTTCAATTCTAGTATGCTTCATGGTAAATTAAGCTTTTTTATTGTCCAAGTCAAGAGTTTCAAACCTCTCTTTTCTTTTCAAATACTTCCAACTCCTCCCTTCACACTCTTATTTAATTTGCCACCAAGAAAATAAAAACCATCAAAATGGAGCTCCTTTCTTTTTGCCACCACCAATCCACAAACTTACCTGCCTCTGTGTGGATCTTCTTTGCCTTTCCTCCTGTTATATCTCAAGAAGGGCACCTGCTCTATCCACCGGTAAGCCTCTTCAGATGTACCCTGGATCCCATTTACTCTTACAGCCTCCAATCCAGTGGCCAGCAGACATTTTTTGTAAAGGTCCAGATAATAAAAGTTTTAGGCTTTGTAGGCCACGCGTTCACTCACAACAACGCAAGGCTGCTGATGTAGCATGGAAACAGTCATAGACAATAAGTAACCAAGTGGGTGTGGCTTTGTAAAGCTTTATTTACAAAACCAGATGCTGGAGTTGGGGCCCTACTTTGCTGATTCCTGATGTGGATCTTGTTTCTTCAGTTACCTTTTCTCTCCTGACTCACCCTTCTCTTCTTCTCTACTCATCTGCCTTGCAAACATGTTAAGAAAATATCAATGACCTTTTTGATACCACATCCTCCTGTAGTTACCGTCCCAATTTCTCTCCTTTACCTCATAGTCAAAATTTTCAAAATAATTGTTGGCTCTCATTCTCTCCACTCCTTTGTCTTCCATTCATTCTTCAATCCTCTCTCTTTGAAAGGCTCTATGGAAAGTAGCCTCTCCTTCTCCTCATCTCTATCTTATCACTCTATTTTCTTATAGTACTAACACTGGGTAATTATTTCATTTGTTTGTTTCTTTTTTGTAAAACCCCTTCCTCATCCTCCAGAGTGAAAATCCCATGAGGGGTGAGGACCTGGTCTGCTTTATCACTTGATCACGGGCACCCTAATTGCATATTGTGAGAGTTCCATAAACATCCATTGGATGAATACATGAATGAGTACAATGTATTGTTTTAGACACTGATATGCTGTTCAGGTTCCCTTTCCAGAATTTATTTTCCCAGATGCTGAGAGTGCTCCTGGCAGATGGCTCTTTGCTAGTATCTTTGCTAAAGCGAACCACATTGCTTGAAGTCACAGCATCCCAATGAATAATCAGTGTGGGAGTTACAAGGGCCTGGTCCTTTCTAGACCTAGGACCATTCTGAAGGGTTAATCCAGCTTTGGAGGTCCTTGTTGAGCAAGTGGAAGCCTCTGTTGAGACAGCAGAGAAGCTCAACTTCTATCTGCCCAATTCTGCTTCAATTCCTTCCCTTCCATCCCTTTTCTTGGGTGTTCACCCCAAGTGCATCCCCACATAAATCTCCTATTTTAGTCTTTCATACATTATTAGGATACTTTTTCTTAAATGCCCACCATCTTTCTATTTGCAATGATCCTCCTGTCAGTGGTGATGTGACCAATATTAAATACGTATAATTATGCATATGTATATTTAAGTATTTATGTCTCTGAAAGCCAAAATGCAATGTGTGTTCTTTGGATTTAGATTGTATAATCTGGGAAAGCCTAAAAAAATTGTTTTAAAAGACTTATTTATTTGAAAGAGAGAGTGAGCACAGCAGGGACAGGCAGAGGGAGAGGGAGAGAGAGTCTTAAGCAGACTCCAGGGTGAGTGCAGAGCCTGACGCAGGGATCGATGCAGGGCCCGATCTCACAATCCTGAGGTCATGACCCTATGATCAAGACCTGAGCCGAAGCCAAGAGTCAGACACTTAATGGACTGCAGCACCCAGGTGCCCTGAGAAAACCTAAGAATTTTAGGAGGGATATCTGGAAAAAACACATTCTAGAAGAGTTACTTATTTCCAAGAAGCTAAATCAATTTCCAGGGTGTCTTTTTAAAATATCCCAAAATAATAGCCTTGGAAAATCTAAAGCCTTTCGGACTCAACCTAGAATTCAGCTATAATTCATTTATGTAAGTAATGGATAAAAATGACCAACCTGAAAGTTAACAAAACATGATCGCTTAATCTTCTTTTTCTGAAAGTTAAGATTCTTTATTTTATACTGCCATGGAAGGTCCTTAGAAGACCTTGGTGCAATCATTGACGATTGAGACACATTTTTTTCTATATGTTTTCAGTATAAGAGAATGGGAAGCCCTGCAAAATCCTCAAGTCTTTGGGCCTCAGCTTGATCACATCTACATAGATTATAGTTCCCATTTTCCCTGGACCCTTCTTTTTAAATGATGCCTATGAAAGTCTTATATGGTTATGCCTAGACTCTGAGTTCCTCGAGCAAGGGGACCATGTGGGGTTCTGTTGTGTGTCCTCAGGTGCTGAATAAATGCTTTCCCCCTAAATATATGGGAATATGTGTAGGGACACAGTTCTGTGTTATTTCCAAGGTTCTTCACACAGCTGCTCAAGTGCAGGGAAAGGGGAAAATGATGCAAAATTACAACCATGTTTAATTTCTGCTAACTAAAACATAAAGTCAAGCATGGTAACCTCAGCTGCTGCATTAATTGCCAATCCTTATCAGACATCATTAAGAATTGAGCCTAAGTAAATGTAAAGTTAGATAAGCAAAGCTATTACTTTCATATGCAGCTAATATAGCTCCTTATTTAGTGATTACACAAATGGAACCCATGATGAAGGTAAGTGATATTTGCATTACTCCCACGCTTGTTAAAAGGAAAGCTTGAAGTCCGAAATTCTTCCTGCAGAAAAATTAATGAGTGTGCATAAAGTCTTCCATGGTCTTATATATTCTTGGGCCAGAAACAACGAGGAATGACGCAGATAGTCTTCTCAAGGGGGTCTTTTACACCTCTGGAGCCAGGTCTCACAGAAGTTAGAATCAGGAGCTGCATTTCTCATCCAACACATCTGCTCAGGGCTTGACAGAATGAGGGTAATTGGATTACACCATTCATTCTCTCTGGGCAAGCCCCTCTCCCTATTCATTTTAAAGTGTTCTTGTTACGTTTGTTTCCCCTCTGTCTATCCCTGTGGGTTTATGATCACCATCATTACCGCTTAGCATTTCAAAACTCTTACCTATTGTTTATTTCAGTCTCTCGTTACATAACCCAAGGAAGCAGGTCAACATTGCTATTAACATTTTCCAGAAAAATGAGGGAGTAAGGATGTAGAGACTTGCTTAGAATGGTCCCAGCTAGTGCACAAGGACTCCCAAGAGCTCAGATAATAGCCTGGACCTCTTGACTACACACCTCTGAGACCCCATCTACCTTTTCTCAGACCTGAGTGAGAAAATTAGTCCCCTTATCAATTAACTCAAGGGCGTGGGTTCTGGAGCCAGGCCAATGTGGGTTACAATTATGACACATATGGCTGCATGATCTTAGGCAAATTTCTCTCTCGCTGAGCATGCATTTCTGAATTTGTATAGCAGTGAAAACACTGATCGCATAGTATTGTAATAAAATGATTAATGCAAAGCTCTTACCATGGTCCCCGCACATTGCTGTGCTCAATAAAAGGGATGTCCTTGCTTTGGGTTTTCATTTGACTCGCTATTTCTTGTGGATGTATTTTAAGTGCACCTTCCGTTTGTATTTCTTGGTGGGAAAGAGAAAGGGCAGACAGGGAGACAGCGTAGTGCGTGATTCTCTTGTCTGTCTGGGATTCTACTTTGGCACTCTACTGATTCTTCCAGAATTTATGTGTCTCTTAGAAGGGGAAAGGGCAAGTGGTAATGGCTAAAAGAGTCAGGAACAGGTGAAAGAGGTAAAGGGGTGACAGAAATTATGGTAAGCACTTTGTCTTCATCCCTAGCCACTTTCACACAAATGCAATTCAAATGATTTGCTACAAGAAATTATATCTTCACAGGTGTGAAGTATTGAAATAAAAAGAGGAAAATCAATATTGCACAAAGAAATCAAAATGACTGTCTTTTTTTATTATTAATTTCTTACACCCAGTGCCACCTAGAAGGAGACCTGCCCAGCCTAGCTTTTCCTGAGGAGTGTGTTGATGTGTAGCCATTTCTGCTGGTGCATTTTTAAGCAGAGCTGCAGGGGATGTCATGTGTTGCAGTAATTGCCATGGAAACCATTGTTGTGGAATGAATAGGAGAGGTTTTAAATCCTTGGTAATGAGCCTGAGAAACTAAGTAGGTCTTCAAGTTTAACTTGCTTGAAAGTGGTTCATATTTCACACAGAGATATTGGAGGCAAAATGTGGGGGGCCAAGGATGAGAAAGAGGAAGTTTCTAAAAAAATGCAAATAAACTAACCTAATATGTTACACTGCTACTAGAACTTTTTAATAAAAAAAAACACCAATGATGCATAGTATCAAGCCCCAAGCCTTGAGCAACACTCTTGTCTATTGAACAAAGTGTAATTTTGGTATATTTCCACTGAAATCAACGTTTTCAATTCACCTCGCACAAACCTCAGCAAGTGAGAATGTTAAATATTTTTAAGGCAATTACCTATCAGGTTTATCTGGATTGTGAGATCCTTGAAAAGGAGGGCTGAGCTTTGTCACCTTCGTATGACCCCAG
The DNA here is from genome assembly GCF_002007445.2 of Ailuropoda melanoleuca. Classification (NCBI taxonomy): domain Eukaryota; kingdom Metazoa; phylum Chordata; class Mammalia; order Carnivora; family Ursidae; genus Ailuropoda; species Ailuropoda melanoleuca. Next base: position 9,452,765 of record NC_048232.1, on the reverse strand, counting down.
GTTGTAGGATGTACTATCATAGAATGGACAGTCTCAATATGTGTCTTATATTTGAATGATGATCAAGGAATGACCAGTGACTAAGGGATTCCCACCTCGGCCATCAACCATTTCTGAGGGTCTCTCTTCTTCCTTTCCTTTTCACGATTCTATAATCCTGGCACCTTCTCTCTGACCCAAGACTTTATCAGGCTGGGTGCCCTTTAGGCAGGACTGGTGATAGACGCTTTGGAAGAGACATAGAACAATGGATAAAGGGCCAGAAGAGTAAGACTTTCTCTTTTCCAGTGGCAAGGAGCTCCCCATCCAGCTCTTTTCCTTCAGCCAGAGACACTGGAGCATACATACATGAGTTTGGGGGTAGAAACACCTTCCTGAATATTCACATGGTGAAGGGGATCAGGACATACTACCCCAAAATATGCCACTTTGGTGCAAGAACTGTTTTGGTTTGAAGGCATTTGAGCTTCTGAAATCTCTGATCTGCCTGAAAGCAGAACCTCCCCCAAATACTCAGCTGTCATAAATCCCCTCCCCGGGCAGCTCTGCCCTCTCCAGGCACCACACCTGGACACTGTCACACACTATCACACCACCCACCTCCCAAGGCCCCGCTCATCTTTGCAAATAGCCTCTTGTTTTCCCATAAGTGCCTCTCCCCTCCTCCCTCTCCCTGCTAAGTTAGGGGCACAGACCCCAAGTCCAGCCCTCCTCTGAGTTACTGGACTGGGCACCATGTGAATGCAGGATGCACCTGCTAATAAGCTTCTGTTTATCTCTCGTTGATCGGCTTTCGTCAGACCAGTTTACAGGGCCTGGCTGGAGAACCCAGCAGGGTGGAAGGAAAATAATTTTTCCTCCCTCCCCNGGCTTTTGTCAGACCAGTTTACAGGGCCTGGCTGGAGAACCCAGCAGGGTGGAAGGAAAATAATTTTTCCTCCCTCCCCTACAATGGTAACTTTGTCATTCTCAGCAAGATTTAAGAAAGAAAAGAAGGTGGTGCCAAAGAGGGGTCCCGGGAAGAAGTCTTCACATTCTGTCTCTTCATCTTTGTTGCTAGCATTTAGAAAAAGTGTTTTAAAAGGCTTCCCAAAGGGGCGCCTGGGTGGCACAGCGGTTAAGCGTCTGCCTTGAGCTCAGGGCGTGATCCCGGCGTTATGGGATCGAGCCCCACATCAGGCTCCTCTGCTGTGAGCCTGCTTCTTCCTCTCCCACTCCCCCTGCTTGTGTTCCCTCTCTCGCTTGCTATCTCTATCTCTGTCAAATAAATAAAATCTTAAAAAAATAAAATAAATAAAAGGCTTCCCAAAGGTTCTGTGCTAGAGAGTAAGAAGGAGAGAATCCTTGGCTGGAAGAACCACGGTGATGGTGGAAGGCAAAGATGTGAAGTCAACATCTGACCCAGAAACTGAAAGAAAGGAAATGGGAAAGGGAGGGAAGGGAAAGAGGGAAGAAAGGAACAATACCATGGGAAGCTTGAGGGATCAAAGCCTGTAGTTCCTGTGGGTAACCTAACCAATGAAGATCTTTCCTTTTAAATCATCATATTCTAGTATTCCACAGAAAACACTGCATGGTCTCTAAAATGAATGTTCTGGAGCCAGACAGTTTGTGTGTGGGTCTTAGATCTGCCATTACTTGCTGCAGGTTACTTTGCTTCTTTACTCTTCATCCTCCTTAAATGTAACAAGTGGATAATTATATATATAAACAATAAAATTATTGTGAAGATTAAATACAATGATACATGTACATTTTCAGGAACGTGCTAAAACATAGGAGTTTCAATAAAAAGTAAATGATCAATAAAAGTAAGTGAGTATGATTATTCATCTCTAATTGCACAGACCTGCTCCCTTTAAGCCTTCACTAAACTAGAAACCCAGACCGGGATGCAGAATCATCATTCCCAGTTTTATATTGGGAATCTGCTCTCCCTCCTTACTCCACAGAAACTTAGGGAGGTTGGAGAGAAGAGAGATGCCAGAGGGTAAGAGTGTTGTTTTAGTGCTATTTTAGGGCTATTACAGCTGGAAATACAGCAATTCGAAAATCCTGTCCTGCTAATAACTTCTGCATCTGGGGAAATTCTCAAGGGAATTCTAGGCAATAAACAACAGAGTTGATTGGTCATGTTGGTAGGTTTAGAGCCCTCTGGTTAATGCTGGAATTGGAGCACACAGCTTAGATTTTCTCTGAAGAATTTAACCTTGAGATTGTACCACTCTCTAGCTAGGCTCATAAAGAAATGAAGTCAAGAAGAAGTTGGGAGTAAGATGGCTGTATCCAGGGGCGCCTGGGTGGCACAGCGGTTAAGCGTCTGCCTTCGGCTCAGGGCGTGATCCCGGCGTTACGGGATCGAGCCCCACATCAGGCTCCTC
>NC_048232.1:9309042-9450238 GCF_002007445.2 Ailuropoda melanoleuca | reverse complement strand
TTAAAAAAAAAAAAAAAAAAAAAAAGATGGCTGTATCCATAGCTGGATCTTAGGTCAAAATGGCACCTTCTCAGTGAAGTTGACCTCATCTGTCCTGTCTTAAAATACCACACCAACAACCCCCTATTTCCTGGCTTCATTTTTCTCCTTAGCACTTATCACCGGAGATACTCAATATTTTCCTTATTTATCTTGTTGATAGGAATCACTCACAACTAAAATGTAAATTCCATGAAGAAAGGGATTTTGGTCTGTTTTGTTCCCTGCTTTATCTCAGCAACTGAAACAATGTATGGGATAGAGAAGGCACTCTTCACGTATCTGTTGAATGAATGAAGGCATGGAGCATGTCTGTGTACCTCTTAACAGAGTTGCCCATGCAACTAGTAAACCCCAGCTTGATAAATGGCCTGGGATGCTAACTGGTCAGGTCAGTAAAGTCTTCTACTGGGATCAGGTGGCAGTGTGATTGGGAAGGGGAGAAAGCAAACAGACACAGTTCTGTTGGAGAGAGAGGTGCCTGAGAATTTCTTTGTAAGTGGAGGGAGCAAGTGAGAGAATCAAAGGAGGGTGTGACAGATGACAGAACACCATCCCTAATCCCATCAGGACAGGAAAGAGCATATGCTGGGCTAAAGTTAGGTTCTGGACTCATTTTTCCATGGGGCATTACATCGTTAGGCTCTGTCAGTAATAGTTCAGTGTGTTTCAGAGACATACACATTATGATAGCGATGTGGGAATATAAATTCTAAGTTCTGGCAAAAATAAGCGTGTATGTTTTAGTACGCCTGTATTTGATTTATGCCTACCTACCATTCTTTTGAGGAAAGAATAAGGAAGTGGGGAGCTATGCACCTCAGAAGGAATGGATTCAGACTAAAATTCCTTTGGATGTGCTGCAGGCTGCTAGTAAGTAACAGCTATTCTTGGACAGTTGACCTGAGTTTGGGGAAGTCTGTCCAGTCATAATAGAGATAAATCAGATTGACGATTTCATGACATTGAGACTTCATTTAAGATTTCCTCTTTTACTTGGTTAATTGGTTGGAAAGCCAACCTGAAGCAGTGTGAGGGTGGCTTTGTAGTATATTTTTTTAGAAGCACAGAGGCTATCAGAGACTTCTAAAGCTTCATCAAACAGCAAATTTGCATTTAATAACTATTTCAGTGCACATTTTTATACTTCTAGAGCTCTTTACCAAAGATCATAGCTCAGGTTGTGGAGGTCTTAGTGACAAGGGGAGAATATGGCAGGTAGCAGAGAGTGGTCCACAACTGAGCAAAGGGAAGCATGCCTTGCTCCTTTCCCTTATGCCACTGGCATAAATCCTACCCAGGAAGGCCATTTAAATGGGTTAGAGATTTAGATGGTTCGCAATTAATAAAGAGTTAAGAGAGCCTTCACCAAATAACACTTTGCTGGTGGGGCCCTTCCTTCAATTTGCATCAGTGTATTCACTGACCACTGACGCTGTTTGAGTTGACATGGTGACTTTCACGCAAAGTCAGTCCTATATTAGCCACCTGTTCTCATGCACACTTGATTTAAAAACAGACAAACAAAATAATTGGTATTACTTTTGAGCAGCTGCGTCAAACACCGAGCTAGGCACTTTACATTTGTTGTCCTTAATCCTTCTAACATCCTGTGGGGTATCTAACTGTTGAGGAAATTAAGACTCAAAAAGTTTAATAATTCCCTCAGGGCCACACAGGTACTGAATACTAGATTCAAAGCCAGGTTTCTCTAGCTACCAATATCATTTTATTTTGCCCTTCTTCATGCCTCCCAGAAGAAACACTGCATTCCCCAAAGCACCAAGGAAGTGGTCAGACATGCTGAATGTTGGTGGTAGAAGGGGATTTGAATTTCATGGTACTTACTAGAATTTGTCTTTAGATGGTTGATTATTTAAACTGTCCTTAGGGACATACACATTTTTTAATTTTTTAGTAACCACATTAAAAAAGTAACAAGAAACAATTAAAATTAATTTAAGAAGCATACAAAAGTTGGGGCACCTGGATGGCTCAGTTGGTTAAGCATCTAACTCTTGATTTTAGTCCAGGTCTTGATCTCGGGATCATGAAATCAAGCCCCGCATTGGGCTTCATGCTGGGTGTGAAGCTTGCTTAAGATTTTCTCTCCCTCCCCCTCTGCCCCTCACCGATGCCCTCCCCCTACTTGCACTCTCATGACCTCTCTCGGGGGAAAAAATATACGTAATTTAATGTCTAAAATATTACTACTTCAACATATAATCAATACAAAATATTAATGCAATATTTTATATCATTCNATCTCATGACCTCTCTCTTAGGGGAAAAAAATATATGTAATTTAATGTCTAAAATATTACTACTTCAACATATAATCAATACGAAATATTAATGCAATATTTTATATCATTCTTGTATTAAGTCTTGGAGAAATCCAGTGTGTATTTTATACCTACAACATATCTCAAGATAACTACCTTTAAAGTGCTCAGTGGCCATATGTGGCCAGTGACTACCATCTCAGACAGTAACCGTGGAGAGCCAGGTGAGGCTGTCTTCTTGGTGTACAATATATTTGTTGTTGTGGTTTACTGAACTTTACTTTAAAACTTGAATTAATGGTGTTTGAAAGATAGATGTAAGCGTTAGTGTGCATGTGTGTGCGCGCCTGTGTGTACACTCACACAGGGAGGTGGAGAGTTTGCAGAGTTTAACTTGTTTAATGTACTAAATGGTGCGGGGTATACTATATACGAAACAACGTGGGCTATTTATAAAAGCCACAATCTGGGTCATTCCCAGCACATATTGCTAATACATAGGTTCTATTTACAACCGAGCAAATCCAATTTTGTATTACACTAGAATTATCCTCATGAGTATAAAAAGGTCCCAGCTCTGAACAAATATAACTTGGGTTCATGCTTTTGCTTCCTGCTCTAGTATATTATTTATTTGCCTATGATATGTAGGCTATACAGACACAATTTTTTTTTTCTTTTTGGTAAATGGCAACCAATATAGAATGGAGACTGAACAGCTATAATAGCTTGGTGTAGACTTTATGTAGAAATTATTTTAACTGTATCATAGTTAAAGTAAAACACAGAATAGATTTTTGGTGTTCCACATTTCTATATTCTGCTAATACAGCTTTCTAATTATTCCTCTTGAGATCCTACTTTTAGTTGTCTAATTGTTATTGACACTTTGCTATAACTCACCTAACCTTTGGGAGGCATCACTTCACATATCTGTATAGTAATGGTGTCACCCTATGGCTTGCTCTTGGCAAATCTGGAAGCAAGTCAATCTTGGCATGTTTCACCTTCTTTTTTTTTTATTAATTTTTTTATTATATTATGTTAGTCACCATACAGTACATCCCTAGTTTTTGAGGTAAAGTTCGATGATTCATTACTTGCATATAACACCCAGTGCACCATGCAATACGNGGCAATATGTGCCCTCCTTACTACCCATCACCAGCCTATGTTTCACTTTCTTTTTCTAGCCTCTTCATTCTCTGACCTTCTCCTTGTGCTTCTGTTTAGTGTCCCTCTACCCCAACCCCACTGCATCTGTTCTCTTATACCGAGTATATACATTGTACTATCTGTGGGCAAAACCATGTCCTATGTATAATTCAATTTGTAAAGCCTCCTAGGATTATTTGCATCTTAAGCTNGTTTCACTTTCTTTTTCTAGCCTCTTCATTATCTGACCTTCTCCTTGTGCTTCTGTTTAGTGTCCCTCTACCCCAACCCCACTGCATCTGTTCTCTTATACCAAGTATATACATTGTGCTGTCTGTGGGCAAAACCATGTCCTATGTATAATTCAATTTGTAAAGCCTCCTAGGATTATTTGCATCTTAAGCTTTCTATTTCATGGTGGAAGAAAACTAATGAGTGTCAGACATTGGTAAGTGGTCGGAAGGGATGCGTTTCTGGACTTAGTGATGTAAGAACCACATGAAACAAGGTCAAACCAGGCAAACAGAGGGAACTTCATTCAGAGAAATAGTCATGCAGACAATGAAAGGGCTGAGAAGCCAAACAGGGGTTAGTGAGATAACCCAGAGACTCGTAACTAGAAAATTAGATGGCCCTTAGTTTGGGGGGGAGGCAGGGAAGAAGTAGTGTGTTTAGAGCCCAGGGCCAGGGCCATCTGAGGGCAGCTGGAAGCAAGACAGATCTGTCCTGCAGCAACTGGAACTCTAGGAGATACTGGCCAAGACAGGGAAGCACCTAGCCTGTCCTCCGGCCCTCTACTCTACATAGCCTCCCAATGACCAAACACAGCCAGAAGTGCTTTGTACAACAAAGACTGCAGAGGCCAGCCTCTCTGTAATTAGAGCAGAGCAGAAGTTCAAGGAGGAGGGCCGAGAGCAAACAGGCCAGGACCCACCAAAGCGATGGGGAATACATGTTGTCTTGATGTTGGAGGCGTACCCTGAGCACTTCACGTGAAGACTGAGGCATATGAGATCTGAAATGTGCTGTGTGCACACATCTGGGCCAGGTCCTTCTGTCAGGTGTGGAGGATAATGAGATTTGCTAATTCCCTCTCCTTTGTCCCCAGGATCTAGCCCACTATCAAATCCTGCTGCCTTTACCTCCTCAGTAACGCCTGAATCAGTTCACGCTTCTCCTTTCCTACCATTACCCACTCCAGTCCAAGCCACTGTTGTCTCCTGCTTGGATTACGGCAATTACTGCCTACCATCTACCACCATCCACTCAGACTTGAGCCGCTTTTTAGTCTGTTCTTTACACTGGAGGTGGGGTACTCTTTTCAAACTGTGAAAATTACGCGCTGCCACCTTGCGTAAATTCCTTCAGCGGATTCACTTTGTATTGTGTAGGCAAGGACCTGCCTGGTCCAGCCTCCTGGGTGCTCTCCAACCACACCCTGCCCATTATGCTTCCCTGAGCTCTTTCTGCTCCAGGTCCAATGAGGACCTTCTTTAGGCTTTGAATTCATCATGTTGGCTCCTGCTCTGGGGCTACTGCTCATACTGCCCACTTGTCTCAGATGCTCTTCCCTAGTAGACCTCTGCCCATCTCTCAGATCCCAGCTTAGTCATTTCTTCACAGAAGTCTTCTCTGACTTCCCTAACTGGGTTATGTCTCTCTTAATCCCGATCTTTGAAAGGAGAGACCATATCCCCACCAACCCCTTCTTTCCTGGGCATAGAAAGTGTTATGGACTGAAAAATATTCCCCAACATATTCATACTCATATTAACACACTGAGTCTTCTTGAGACTTAAGATGCGATGGGATTTGCCTTGCTGGGTTTTGGCCTGCTTGGGACCCATCACCTCTTCCTTCTTTTCTATTTTTCCCTTTTGGAACGGGAATGCCAATGCTCCATCTGTCTCACCACTGCATTTTGGAGGCACACAGCTTGTCTCATTTCACAAGGTCACATCTCAAGAGGAATTTTGCCTCAGGATGACTTATATCTCAAGGCTCCTTTACATCTGATTTAAATGATATTTAGATGAGACTTTGGACTTCAGACTCGATGCTGGAATTATTTAAGACTTGTGGGGATTTTTGGGTGGAAGGACTAATTTTAAGTGAGAAGAACATGAATTTCGGGGGTCAAGGGGTAGAATGCTATGGACTGAATTGTGTTTCCTCAAAATAAAAACGCTGAAGCCCCAATGTGATCGCATTTGGAGATGGGGTTTTTGGGAGGTAATTCATTTTAGAGGAGGTCATGAGGTTGGGGTGCTCATGATGGGATTTGTGCACTTATAAGAGAGCCAGGGAGCTTGCTCCCTCTCTCTCTCTGCCATGTGACAACACCATGAGAAGGTGGCCATCTGTAAGCCAAGAAGAGAACCCTCACCAGGGAACTAGCTCTGGTGTCACCTTGGTCNAGACTGCAGAGGCCAGCCTCTCTGTAATTAGAGCAGAGCAGAAGTGCAAGGAGGAGGGCCGAGAGCAAACAGGCCAGGACCCACCAAAGCGATGGGGAATACATGTTGTCTTGATGTTGGAGGCGTACCCTGAGCACTTCACGTGAAGACTGAGGCATATGAGATCTGAAATGTGCTGTGTGCACACATCTGGGCCAGGTCCTTCTGTCAGGTGTGGAGGATAATGAGATTTGCTAATTCCCTCTCCTTTGTCCCCAGGATCTAGCCCCACTATCAAATCCTGCTGCCTTTACCTCCTCAGTAACGCCTGAATCAGTTCACGCTTCTCCTTTCCTACCATTACCCACTCCAGTCCAAGCCACTGTTGTCTCCTGCTTGGATTACGGCAATTACTGCCTACCATCTACCACCATCCACTCAGACTTGAGCCGCTTTTTAGTCTGTTCTTTACACTGGAGGTGGGGTACTCTTTTCAAACTGTGAAAATTACGCGCTGCCACCTTGCGTAAATTCCTTCAGCGGATTCACTTTGTATTGTGTAGGCAAGGACCTGCCTGGTCCAGCCTCCTGGGTGCTCTCCAACCACACCCTGCCCATTATGCTTCCCTGAGCTCTTTCTGCTCCAGGTCCAATGAGGACCTTCTTTAGGCTTTGAATTCATCATGTTGGCTCCTGCTCTGGGGCTACTGCTCATACTGCCCACTTGTCTCAGATGCTCTTCCCTAGTAGACCTCTGCCCATCTCTCAGATCCCAGCTTAGTCATTTCTTCACAGAAGTCTTCTCTGACTTCCCTAACTGGGTTATGTCTCTCTTAATCCCGATCTTTGAAAGGAGAGACCATATCCCCACCAACCCCTTCTTTCCTGGGCATAGAAAGTGTTATGGACTGAAAAATATTCCCCAACATATTCATACTCATATTAACACACTGAGTCTTCTTGAGACTTAAGATGCGATGGGATTTGCCTTGCTGGGTTTTGGCCTGCTTGGGACCCATCACCTCTTCCTTCTTTTCTATTTTTCCCTTTTGGAACGGGAATGCCAATGCTCCATCTGTCTCACCACTGCATTTTGGAGGCACACAGCTTGTCTCATTTCACAGGGTCACATCTCAAGAGGAATTTTGCCTCAGGATGACTTATATCTCAAGGCTCCTTTACATCTGATTTAAATGATATTTAGATGAGACTTTGGACTTCAGACTCGATGCTGGAATTATTTAAGACTTGTGGGGATTTTTGGGTGGAAGGACTAATTTTAAGTGAGAAGAACATGAATTTCGGGGGTCAAGGGGTAGAATGCTATGGACTGAATTGTGTTTCCTCAAAATAAAAACGCTGAAGCCCCAATGTGATCGCATTTGGAGATGGGGTTTTTGGGAGGTAATTCATTTTAGAGGAGGTCATGAGGTTGGGGTGCTCATGATGGGATTTGTGCACTTATAAGAGAGCCAGGGAGCTTGCTCCCTCTCTCTCTCTGCCATGTGACAACACCATGAGAAGGTGGCCATCTGTAAGCCAAGAAGAGAACCCTCACCAGGGAACTAGCTCTGGTGTCACCTTGGTCAGGGACTCCTAATCTCTGGAACTGTGAGAAATAAATGTTTGTTATTTAAGCTGCCCAGGCTATAAAATTTTGTTATGGGAGCCTGAGCAGATTAAGACAGAAAGTGCCCCATAAATGGAGAATTAATGAATAAACAATGGTAACAGGGAAATGGCAGCACAATAAGCCAAAAGCTTCCCTTGGGATTTGTCTCTGATCCCTGATTCACATAACGTGAAATAGCCTTTTCTCCTCTTTTTCCATTATGCAGGGTGCCAATCTGTTTTACGGCACCCCACAAAACACTTAGAAGGCTCCTTTGAGGTCAGAGCAAACTGTTTCATTTCACAGCCTGAAGCATTTTGCTTCTTTATCCTCCCTGACATGGTGGGTGTGAGTTTACACCTGGAAATAGGATCCACCTCCAGGAGGTATTGAAGGACAGGCCACATGAGGTTTTGTCCTTGGGAGAACAAATATATCGGGCAAATCTCCATTTATTTTCTGCTAGTCTCCATTAGGAAAAGCTGCAGGCAAGAAGGAGACTATGTACTTCTTTCACTCCCACACAGTGCCTTTCTTTACTTAAAGTTCTTTATTTCTTCCCATCCATTCATTGCTAGGTTACATTTTCCGGAACAATAGGCTGCCATTTAGCTTCTCTTTCGAAGCCTCACTGTGCCTCAACCCAAGGACTCACTGCCATGAAGTATTCTCACACAGTTTGGAGAGGCACGTGGCTCTCCCAAATGGACTTTGCTTTGCTCTGATCAACAGCAACCACAAAAGCCTCGTGTCAGAGATACAAGGCAACCTCTTTGTCTGAACCCACCCCCTCCTCTTTTGTTTTCTTCCAGAGCTCACTGTGCATTACGTTTTACATACTCTTCTCTGTGCCTCTGCAGATGTGAAACTTTAAATGCAGGGTATTTAAAAATAATAAGGAAAAAAAAAAAACAACCACCCTGAAAATTACAGCGCTTTGCAGTCGAGCGGCATGCGGCTCCCTGAAGAGCTCCGTACATCAAGAGTTCAGATGGTTTATGGATTGTTGATTTGAGCTATCTGGATGACAGAAGGAAGGGGGTCAGAGGGGAGGGAAGTTAAATATCAACACTGGAAAGTACCTGAAAACCAGCGCTCCCAGACCCTGTTCCTACTCAGCAGAAACACATTAAACAGATTTGCGTGGGAGGCCAGGATTCTCCACAGCTTGAGGATCTGGCTGCCCAGGAAGGGCCTTGTGGACATGCCCAGGCTGGGGCCGTGGAGGGGAAATCGTGCGAGCTCCAGCTACATGCCAGGGACTACCTATGCTTGTCTCAGTCAGTTCTCATCAAAATCCTATGAAATGGTAAAATTGACATTTACGTCTCCAGTGGAAGTCGGGGGCACCACCCTGCACCCCACCTTCAGGACTGAGGCACTCAACCCCCCAGCTGCCAAGCTGAAGGTTCACATGAATGACCTTCAATTACTGGGAGTCTCCTGGTGCAAGGATTGGCCTCCTGCCCTTTCCTGGTGGCATTCCTTTCCTAGAGGCATCTGGTCAGTGTTGGGGTACCCAGTCCTCTGGCCTCAAGCTGGGGCAACTCTAAAGGGTCATCCTAGCTCCAGAGCTTTCTGTGGGATCAGCTGAGGCCTCTGTTATGACTCTATCGTGGTTCAACTTCTCCCACGGCCCAATACCGCTTCCTTCACTTCTTTACCGACTTTATTCCTGATAGCTTGCCTACACCCCCACCCCTCGTAAATCTGCTGCTCCCAGAAAGCCATCTCAGGGGTTGCTGCCCAGGGAACCTACCTGGTGTGAGTTGTGCTCCTCCAAAATTCATTTTCCCCTCAGAATGTGACTGTATTTAGAGATAAGGTCTTTAAACGGGTGATTAAGTTAACATGAGGTCTTTAGGATGGGCCCTAATCCAAAATGACTGGTGTGCTTATAGGAGGAAATGTGGACACACAGAGAAGCTACCAGACACTGTACACCCCAAGGGCTGACCTTGAGCACAGAGAGGAGGCTTCCATTTGCAACCCAAGGAGAGAGGCCTCTGAAGGAGCAAAACCTGTCCACACCTGTCCGGAACTGAGAGAAACTACATCTTTTGAAGCTTAACCACGCAGTCTGTGATATTTTGCTACGGCAGTACCAGTAAATTAATACACCACCTCAAACATCTTCTCTAGTTCCCCTCTATGTCCATTTTACGAATGAGAACCTGATGGTCAGAGAGGTCAAATAATCTGCCTAAGGTCACAGAGCCTGAAAGTGAGAGTCCTGAGCCAAAGTCCACACCTTCCTGCTACTGGAGATGAAATCTAAACTTCCTATTGCCACCTGCTTATCCTTCTGCAGCCACTATTAACCCTCACTGCAGACGCTAAGAACTAAATCACACTCAATATCGTTTAAGCCCTGCCCAGAATGAAGGCTCCTTCTAATTGGGGTTGATCAAGAGGAAGAAGACACAGCCTGCTATTTATTTGCTTTGCTAATCCTTAAAGAAAGCATGTTCCCCAACCCCAAACATACTTACAGAATTCAAGGCAATATACAACCTGAAAAATAATTATGCAAGTAAAATGGATACTTACTTATGAAAACTATAATAACTTTTAGAGAGATTAAGAAAACCTTGATGAATTTTCTCAGAAATAGAAAATCATGATCTATTCTTAGCCAGGGGAAAATTACAGATCCACTGAGGAAGACAAAAACCTACTTATATTTAGGGACACCTGGGTGGCTCAGTCAGTTAAGTGTCCAGCTCCTGATTCCGGCTCAGGTCAAATCTCAGGGTCGAGGGATCGAGCCCTTCGTTGGGCTCTATGCTCAGTGCGGAGTCTACTTGTCCCTCTCCTTCTGCTCCTCCCCCGCTCTCTGTCTCTAGAATAAATAAATTGAAAAATCTAAAAAGAACCACCCTACTTATATGTAATTTTGCAAAACACTGTGATCCCCATAACCATAAAATAAGTTCAGTTCAAGTCTTCAATGTTGAAATATGTCAAACATACCAAATTATTTGTACTATTAGGGTATTTATTAGAATATATCTTCATAATTAATCTAAAACTTTATTAGAATGGCTTAAAGGCTCATCTCTCCAACTCTCACTACTCCCTGTCCTGGGAAAGGAAGGCTGATGGTTATCTTGGTGCTCAGGGAGTGTGAAGCTGAAACCTGGGGCTGAAACTGTGACAAATCCCCTTCAGGAGGAAACATGAACCAGCACCTGCCTTCTTGCAGAGGTAATTATAAATAGGCGGGTTGACAGTGAATGATTTCGGATTGTATGTTAGGCTGGGAGGGACCTTGGAGACACTCTAGTCCACTTAATAGATGAGGGAACAGGCCCAGAAAGATGAAATGGTGTGTCCGCAGTCACACGCTCATTAGTGCGGGAGCCAGGGCTGGAACCAATGGCCCCCGGCGGCTCATCTGGGGATCTCTCCCTGATGACTTGCTGCCTTTTCTTTCTGTAGAAACTGAACTTAGAAGGGAACCAAATTAAAGGAAAGCTGAAAATAATCTTTAGAATAGATTTTTTGTGAACGGTGTTCATCTCTGTGTGTTGTAAATGGGATTAATTTACACACTGCGCTTGTATTCTATGTCCCATAATATAATATTAGCTCTTTGAGGGTGGGATGATAGATGTTTCATACAGAACAAATCAAAACTTGCTCAACGATGAAGGTTAGAGAACAAGGGGCCCAATAATTTCACCTGTCTGATGACGGGTTCCCAGAAAAATGGACATTAAAAGAACTTATTGCTGCGATGACAAAAAACATCGTTGTGCCAAGGCTACTTGCACTCTTGCTGTTTTAGAAATAAAGCAGTGCAATTTCGCGGGGAGGGGACCTGTAGTCGTGAGAGACTGGGGGACTTACACGTGGGTAAGTGACTCTGGGTGACATAAGAAGCAAAGGCCCTATACACTTGAAGAATAAATTGCCTATCGAAATGACACTGAAATATAAGGCGTACAATAATATAAGGCATGTTTCTGTGCTTTGCTCTTAATATCCTATGGTATTCTTGAGGCAAGCTCACATTTATCTCTTATTAGCTATTTTGTTAGAAAAAATCAGTGGATATAAAATCTCCTGCTGTCCAAGACATCTTCCTGACAGTTGTAGAACCAATTGAGATAATTAGTGGGTGGTGTGGTGACCGGGTCCACAGCCTGGCTGGTCAGAGAGCCTCAGGTGGGGCTGCCGTTTTGCTGAAACAATGACAGGGGTGCAATGTGGACAGGCGAGTATTTGGGTAAGGGTCAGGATTCAAAACACTTGCCTCTCCAAGATTCCACCTCCCCGCCCACATACATACAAAATCCTGTTTATTCATAGGTGCTTCCTTGAAAATCAAGTTTCAAGGCACTATTAAGGAAAACAAAATGTCTGTGAGATACCTGTTCCCTCCCTTCTCAGTTTTCGGGGGAGGATGACAAAAGTCAGGAAAATAATTTACCCACAATGCATAAATCCATTCTAATGTAGCCTGTTCTTGACTAGAAGGTAATTGTGGTGTGTAATTGTCTGGGTGAGCTAGCTCGTTACCCTACGGTACACATCCTTTCGGAGAAGCAGTGGGTCGCACTTGGACCCCACACGTACAACCAGTTTATTTATAATGTAGTCAGCTCACCATCAAAAATACAGGGTCCATCTACCTAAGTGTCCTGGACGTGAACTCACTCGCGACCACGAAAACGCTCTCCCTGCGCTCTGTGTCGACTGGTCCAAATTCACCACAATTGGGATGAACTCTTCAAAAAGATATCTACCTGAACTCCATGAACAAAAGCACCTGTTATGCTATTTATAGATACTTTTTCAAAATTCAGTGGCTACAGTTAGCAATATCGAGATTATTTGGCGATGACTGCCACATTATCCTGCACTGGGTGAATCTGCATGACACCCACTGCATGACGATCTGTGGGGACGGCCTTAGTGTTTAGCGGCAATTTCGTAGAGAACTGCCATTGGATAGACGGCCCCAGTGCTTCGAAAGCTGTTTTGAATGGTACCTTAGGTATGAATAATTTTTTAAAAGTACTTGTCAAATTTCTTTCCCTGATTGTTATCAGTGTCGTCTCCTATATCCTGAGGGGTTTTTAGCGCAAGGTCTGTTCTCTGAACCTCTCACTGGATTGTTACCTTTCTCCAAGAGCGTAGCCAAAATTACACGCCTCCTCTAGGCGGACATATTCCCACTTGTCTCGGTGCTTTTAACCGCAGACACGGCCTTATTTTGATACACTCTTCTTTTAAAGGCTGCTGCTGCTAGAATCCGTGCAGCTGCTGTCACATTCCGCAGTGCAACGCAAAATGTTTCTTCGATGGGCTTTGCTACCTCACTTATCTTAAAAGTATGAACTTCTCTTTTTTTAAATGTTTTTTTTATTTGAAGATTGACTCCTTTTTATAATTTTAAAATTTTATAATCTTCTTCCGAGGATAATATCAGTGTAACAAAAGCATCGCTTTATTTTTGGCTTTGCATTTTATTCATTTTTTCTAACTCACTGTGGAGAATAATGCAGTGGATGATCTACTCATTCTTAATATAATAGGAAATCTCTGTCCTTAATTAAAACATCCCTTTTCTTATTTAGAGAAGCACACGTGGTGTCCTTTTTTATGGTGGGCTCTGTTTGGGTTTCTTCAGATTGTAGGGAGAAATACAGTTAATCCAGTTATAGGATGACTAGTCATACTACATTAAGTGGAAAGTTTATATCTCAGAATATCTGCTGTGACCTGAGTGGGAATATGTAATTGAATTTTTTTATACACACGGGGGCATGCACCACACATGCACATGCACCTGCCTACACGCATCTCCATAGATCATGTCTGGCTTTCAAAATAAATCACAAAAGAATACTTGAAGGTAGAAATGGGCATCCTTATGAAAAAAAAATAAAGCCAACACAAAAAATCAACAAAAAACCCCCCAAAAAACAGAACGCATCATCTTTCAGGTTTTATTGCGGTCTCTCATTTTATTCATCAAGTGTTCAAGGAGAGCCAAGGAGTTGCGTGGGCTGATGGCTTAGTTCTACGTGTGTATTGAAGAGAAACAGAAAACCTATTGAGATGTGTGCATTACGGTGATTAGGAATCCAGGTGCTTCAGGTTTAAGAATTTTCAAGATGGGGCGCCTGGGTGGCACAGCGGTTAAGCGTCTGCCTTCGGCTCAGGGCGTGATCCCGGCGTTATGGGATCGAGCCCCACATCAGGCTCCTCTGCTGTGAGCCTGCTTCTTCCTCTCCCACTCGCCCTGCTTGTGTTCCCTCTCTCGCTGGCTGTCTCTATCTCTGTCGAATAAATAAATAAAATCTTTAAAAAAAAAAAGAATTTTCAAGATGACTTTGGACAAAATATTTTCTTTTAGGTGGAGAACTAGACACTCATTCAAGGATCCTGGAAAGACAACTGAGTTTATTTTGTCACTTTTTGCCAATAGAATATCAAATTAAGGAATTATTTTACATGTATTATTGGAAGGGCTGTTTGGATTTGTTTCAATACTGCTTGGTAAGCAATCTCTTACAATTCCTTTTTAATTTCACGTGTGGCTTCTGAAAGGAAAATGCTCCTCTCTCTTCTCTCTGCACAGCTAATGGTAAGGAGGGTTTGCAGAATTTTAGGTTTCCTTTTTTCTTCTTTTCTTCTTTCAGTCTTCCACTTATTTTTTTTTTCTACGTAGCCATCATTGTGGAGTAGAACCCTCCTAGTATTATACTAATAGTCTTCTACATGGAATCTTTTTATTTTACTTTAAAACACTTTATAGTCTATATACAGATCTATACAAAAATACCACACATTCATTACCTAGGTAGCTCTGTGAGGTATAACATCCACTAAAGCCCAGAGAGGGAAGCAATTTGCCCAATCACTTCCTCCGATAACTGAGTCAGGTTAGAGCCCACGCTGACCAAGCTGCACACTATCCTTACTGTGCTGTATGTGACAGGGTGTTCCTCACATCCACTCTCCCGTGACCCTTTTCCTGGTCCCAAGTAGCTCCCTTCCAGGAGGAGTGAGTAAGATTGTGGCCTTGGCCAAACACGCCATACCTTCTTCAACATTTTACTGACATTACCAATGGATAATGTGCTTCTGAGTTTGGGCTTACCTGGTAGCTGGAAGAAGCCATTGTTCTATTTTATGTTAGATTTCAATTTTAACACTGGTACATCAGGACGTTCATAGGTAGGATGCTGGCATCCTTTTAATCGTGTTCTCCTCCTTTAACATCTTTAGAACATATATCTGTACTTGTTGCGGGTGCATAATTGATTCAGGTCCCCAAATGCAAGCACTTGTGTTAGCTCTCATATTAACTTTGTGTTAGAAAGAGTCAATAAAATCACAGCTAGAGCCATATCTCATTAGGGGCTCATGTATTTCTCAAGGCAAAACTCACTGGATGCTTAGTGTTGAATTTGTTTGTCATTCACTCAAGTCACTGAAAATGGTACCTCACGTAAAATGCTGTAGGACTCTCTGAAGGCAGGGGGGTTATACTCTACTTCTGTTATCATAATGAACAGAGCTGTTCTCAGGGGAAAAAAAATATTGACTGTGTTGTTTATATTTGAGATACTCTGGGATATGCTTGCTCCTCTTGAAAACAGAACCCTCTATTGACATAATGAAATATTGTAGACTGTTGTGTAGGTCACCAGCTGCTGAAAAGAAGCTCAGTCTTTGGGAGCAAGCACGTTGAACAGGTTGGTTATGCTCCAGTTCATTTGTGCAGTAATTTTGAGATCTACATTTTAATTTGAAAATGGAAAGAGAAATTCTCCCCTCCTTTTTAGCTAAGACCTCAGCCAAACTTTGACATTTACTCTGTGGGCATGATTAGGGATAAGGCCAACAGTTTTTCTACCTCTTGGCTCCTCACCACCAGGCAAATATTAAGCAGTAAAGGAGAGATCAGCACCAGGAAACATAACAGACATCTAATTTGCGAGAAATCAAGACTTTGACCTAATTCACAAACCTGCTTCAGGGAAAGAATCTACGGAGAGCTGGAAGACTCCTTTCCAGAAGGAGGCCACCTTCCATGGTGGGAGAAAATGAATGATTCTAGGAGATTATTCTGTCTGAGAGATTAGCTATATAAGCTGACAATGGCCAGACCATATATAAAAATAGGACTATGACCTACTATCTGTAGCAACCAGTCTGGAAAACCAAACCACTGTCATTAGTAACCAGCTCTGGAGACCAGCTATCTAAAAGCCAGACTTATAGAAAGTCATATCAATATTTCTAGAAGATAATCTAGAAAGCC
Organism: Ailuropoda melanoleuca; assembly: GCF_002007445.2. Taxonomy (NCBI): domain Eukaryota; kingdom Metazoa; phylum Chordata; class Mammalia; order Carnivora; family Ursidae; genus Ailuropoda; species Ailuropoda melanoleuca. The sequence continues at coordinate 9,434,470 of NC_048232.1, read as the reverse complement.
AAACAAGAACCCTTTGAATGATTGGCCTCAAATGACCAGGACTTGATCAACAACTGACAGTGTTCCTAATAGTTATCTCTGCTTCTGACTGAGGACCAACCAGAGAAAGCCAAATGTGCAGGTCTAACCAATCACATGGGGTGACCCACTTCCAATTAACCTGCTTACAGTCTCCCATGTCAATAGCTTCCAGTCAGAGCACACCTGAAGCTTTCACTTTCGTCCTCAACGCACCTTTCCTTCTCCGCTCTCTGACTCTCAGCCACAACCCAAGAGATGGAGGCTGACTCTTTTCCTATCGCAAACTCTGAATAAATAACCTTTGCTTGCTCTTCATTTATTCCCACGTGCCCCAGAGTTTCTTTTCCCATCTTGTTGTATAGCAGTTAAGTGGGGCTCTGGAAACACACCAGTCACCTGTGTTTGAACACAGGCATCAACACTTGTCAGCTGCGTGGCCTTTGGTAGGTTACTTAACCTCTAGGTATCAGATTTCTCATTGTAAATGGGGTTGATAACTGCATTTGCTTCATAAGGTATGTGAGTTAGATGACTCAATGCCCATTAAAGCATCTAGAACTATCTATCCTAAGTGCTACTGTGAGCCATTTTATCAGCCCTATTACAATTAAATTCATTGTCCCATTACATTTCTTTGACCTGCATTATCAAGTATAAATCCTGATAAGATATAAATCCTATCTGGAAGAGGCAGCACTTCAAACTGTTGACATTTATTCACAAATTAACCCGAATTAGTATACAAGACTTATTAACCTAGGAAGAATCCCGAAATTTGATATCAGCAAGTCTTGAGAAAGGCTTTACACATGTGGGTCTTCGGGGTAGTGAGGTGGCTGGGGACTTCAGTGGGCAACAAATGAACACGGAAGGGGCAAGAACAGTGAGAGGACACTGAATTTTTTAGGATACCGTTGTGGTTGGGGGCGGGAGATGTTTGGGAACGGACGCCAGCACTGCGAAATCCATCCACTTAACAAGGCTTGGATTTTCACGGTGGACACAGTCCTGGTAGCCTCATATGTTTTAATAATTGGTGGAAGTAGACGGACCCCCTTCTCCAGAAGGAATCCAGTGCTCCCTGGGCAGATTTTCTATTTCTGTTCATCAGGAAGTTATCTTAAGAATTTATCATTTGTAACATTCACCAATTTGGACTGAGGCACAGCCTTTCCCTCCCTGCTGTTCTGCAACCTCCTGTTTAGTCATGAATCGCTGTGCGGGTAGGCAGGTCTTCTAGAGTTGAAAGAAAGAAAGAAAGAAAGAAAGAAAGAAAGAAAGAAAGAAAGGAAGGAAGGAAGGAAGGAAGGAAGGANGCTGTGCGGGTAGGCAGGTCTTCTAGAGTTGAAAGAAAAGAAAAGAAAAGAAAAGAAAAGAAAAGAAAAGAAAAGAAAAGAAAAGAAAGAAAGAAAGAAAGAAAGAAAGAAAGAAAGAAAGAAAGAAGAAAGAAAGAAAGAAAGAAAGAAAAAAGAAAGAAAGAAAGAAAGAAAGAAAGAAAGAAAGAAAGAAAGAAAGAAAAAACCCTCTTTGCTCTGTCAAAAGGCAAACCCAGCCTAGGTATTTTGCTAGAAAATAGGCAAAGCAGGAGATTTCTCTTGATGGCGATGGTGAACAGCCCCCCAGCAAAAAGTTCTAGAGAGGATGTCAGTTCAAGCCTCGGAGCCCAGACCTGTGTACGGCAGATAAGGAGGGCACAGGTGTGAGCAGCCAGGAGAACGCAGCCCTTTGTCTCACATTATACTGAGCCCATTCCTGGGGTGTTCAGTTTGGGGGCAGATGTATTATGCTGTGTGTGTTGACATGCCTGCTTCCAGACTCTCCAATGAAACAGCTTGGACTTGATCTTGAAGAATTAAAACTTCACCTTGAAGTCCTTCTTCACCTAACTGAGGAAGGTTGCCTCCAGCAAAATAAGTTACAGTGTTCTACATGTCAGCTCTGCTGTTCAAAACAGAGACACTGGAGTAACAGGAATTATTACTGCCTCAATCCTTTTTTTGGAAAGAGTTGGGAGTATAAGTATTTAAAAAACCAAAAAAAAAAAAAAAAAAAAAACCCTCAAAACAAAACAAAACAAACCCACAAACAAACAAAGCCCAATGGAGCCAGAGAAGTCCTGTTCCCCCTTTACTTCTGCTGAAATACTCTGTTCTTAAAATTTGTTAGAACTACACCTGGCAGTTTTCCCTGAGTACCTGAGGGAAAAGAAATAAAAATCTAGGAAAGATTCCCTTATTGAGCCTGGCTTATTTTCTTACTTTCTGCTTCAAGTAGCCAAGTTATTTACTTTGAAAGCTTCTGTAACTGAACGTGTATGTTTGCTGCGCTATTTCCAATGGGTTCTACTATGCCTCAGCCTTTTTCAGTGATGGCCTTTGCACATAGTTCTAATGCCTGGTGGTACAATTTCTAACTGGGAGGTGGTCTCCATGAGGGCTGAGTAAAAGCAGTAGTGCAGCGTAGGAATAAAAATAATCTCTTCAGAGTTGGTGTTCCAGAATTTTCCACTGGGCTCCAGCAGCCAGGATCATGCAGCCCAGTTCAGGGACTGTGCCCTTCTGGGTGATGTCTTTGCCATCTGGGAGTGAACTACCTGTCCCAACTTCCTTTACTGCGGTTGTGATGAGAGAAATCCTAATGGGTGAGTAAATTCCCAAAATAGCNTGGTACAATTTCTAACTGGGAGGTGGTCTCCATGAGGGCTGAGTAAAAGCAGTAGTGCAGTGTAGGAATAAAAATAATCTCTTCAGAGTTGGTGTTCCAGAATTTTCCACTGGGCTCCAGCAGCCAGGATCATGCAGCCCAGTTCAGGGACTGTGCCCTTCTGGGTGATGTCTTTGCCATCTGGGAGTGAACTACCTGTCCCAACTTCCTTTACTGCGGTTGTGATGAGAGAAATCCTAATGGGTGAGTAAATTCCCAAAATAGCATAGAAAGAAAGGGTTCTGGTTCTTTGGAAGCCATAGAGTCGCTCTCAAGTTAGCCAAACAAAGGGTCACCCTTTTGCACTGGCCAAACCCATAGAGACCCAGGGCAAAAATGAAACCCTGGTCCCTAGTGCTGATCAATGAGGATTGTTCTAAGTCCTCTAACATAGGTTATCTCTTTTGGTATTTACAAAGCAGAACAAGTACTGTTACTTTTTTGTTTTTTTTTTTAAGATTTTTATTTATTTGAGAGAGAGAGAGCATGAGCAGAGGGACGAGGCAGAGGAAGAGGGACAATCAGGCTCCCTGCTCAGCAGGGAGCCCGATGCAGGGCTTGATCCCAGGACCCTGGGATCATGACCTGAAGCCAAAGCCAGACGCTTAACTGATGGAGCCACCCAGGCATCCCTACTTTTTCTTTTATAGGTGAGAAAAGGCTCAGAGAGGTTAAGAACCCTTCCCTAAATCTCATAGCAACACTGTAACTCTAGTTATCACTACTCTTAACCACTTCATCAGTGACTTTAGGGCCAACTCCCAGAAATCTGGAGTGTGGTAGATATTGGTATTTTATAAAGCATCTGGATGATTCTGTTATGAATCAATGGTCATCAGACTACTGAGAAACACTGAAGTATATTACCATTCACTGTCCTGCTGCTATTTATTGTGTACATTTGTATCCTACTTGTTTCTTAAAAGAATTTGGGAAAGATTTAAAAATGGATGTCACCCAAACAAAAAGGTTAACAAATACTAGGGAACATCAGAACTAATAAGGAGACCAAGGGACCAAAAAAAAAAAAAAAAAAAAAAAAAAAGCTTTCTTCCAGTTAATAGGACAGGGAGCAGTGGTATTTGTTCAGCACGATCAATCTCTTTTCCCTGATATTTCTTCTTTCCTTCAGTAATTCCTATATGCTTAGCACACATGGCTGCTTTAAGGTTATCCAATCTCGATACCAAACTGTCACTCATCTCTCTTCTCTTCTGTAGAATGTTCTGGGCTGGGCATTTGCATTTGATCCCTGACCATATTATGACTAGGCCGGGCTTTTTGGGGGGCATATGAGGTTGACCCTGGTGACAGATGATGGATGAAAGCCAGACGGGCAGATAGAGAGAGAGATGTAGGGGTTTAACCACAGACATGTGGGACCAGGCATGGCATGAAACAAAAGCTGGAGGGACTGGTGTACAGGTGTGTGTTATCGCCTCTGCTTGCCCCTCCAGACCCACCCTTCACCCTTCTCCATCTCCCTCTGTGCCCAGGAGGTTGAGCTCTGGGGGCTCTGTGGGCTGTGTCATCTGAATTCTCTTGTGCATTGGCTTCCAGTTGGGTCAGCCAATGGGGAATAATGGCAGGAAAACAGTGGCAGGGGGAAAGTGGCATTTATATTCTGCTTATCTCCCCACCAGGCAAAGGGACAGTTGACAGTAGTGTTCCTCTGCTGAAGGCCACACCCTCTGTCAGATAATCCTCTTCTACGGTGGTTACAGCTGACCCTTGGACAATGGGGGGTTAGGAGTGCCCACCCTCCGCACAGTTGAAAATCCATGTATACATTTGATTCCTCGAAAACCTAACTACTAATAGCCCACTGTTGACTGGTAGCCTTACGGATAAAACAGTCAATTAACACAGATTTTGCATGGTATATGTATTCTATACTGTATTCTTAAAATAAAGCAAGCTACAGAAAAGAAAATATTAATAAGAAAATCATAAGGAAGAGAAAATACATTTACAATACTGTATTTATTTAAAAAAATTTGTGTATAAGTGGACATGTGCAGTTCAAAGCCACGTTGTTCAAGGATCCACTGGACTCTCTTATTTTCTGGTGACCACTCTCTCTCCTTGGCCCCGTCACGCCTACAGGTCATAATGGGTCCTACGCTGCCCTTAGGGCTTGGACAGGTTCTGCTTTGCCCCTCTGGACATAACCCTCTTCATGCCATGAACAGTCCTTGGGGAAAGGTGCCATGTCATTTGAAGGACATGCCCTGCCCCCCCTTCTAAGTCAGGCTCCAAGCACTAGGGACATCAAATTCTTCGTACAAATGGCCCAAAGCCTAGTTTCAGGCTCCACCAGGACTTTTTCTGGGGTGCTCATGCACCTGTAGTATTTTCAGCCACAGGCTCGGGGGGTGGTTAAGGCTCAGTTGCTTGTGGGGGAGAATGAACTGAGTCGGGACATGTGGGCTGAGTTGTCCAGGCTCATGCATGTGAGACCCCTTCATGGGACAGCGCAGAGCCTAAGGTGGGAAGAAAAGTGAGGGTACAGGCTGATGGCTCTCCTTGCACCACAAATTTCCAACAGAACTCCAAGGAGTCCCAGAATTGTTAATTCAAGCCAGCTCGCAGGCCATCAGAAAATGCTATTTGGTTAGGGAAGTGGACAAGTTGTATTTTATTTCACAGTTTGTTTGCTTACTTTATAACTTTTAACTTTAGGACCTATGGGAGGTAGGTGTCCATTTGTGCTCTTGCCCTGGGCCTCACACATTAGGCATAAGCCTCCTAATTCCCCCACTGCTGCCAGCCCTGGGGTTCCCCACATGCCTTGGTAGTTTCCCTTAATGCTGCCTCACCTTCTGGAATGTTCCCGTATTGGTTTTAAAGCTACTGACTCTCAGATTCCAAACTCACCCCCCACACATTTCTTTGTGATCTAGGACCTGGTTTACATCTCTGCAAGGCCAGGTAGGTCTTTGTTAGGCTCTTCATGCCAGAGGGAGGTTGCGAGCCTGGAGGAAGAAGGGGTTTCTCCCTCTTGTTTTCTTCTTCTTACGAGAGCAAACTTCACAGTTGTTATCATGACAGCTTCACCTCCACCCTGGTGCTGGCATTTTATTCCACAGCACCAGCAATTGAATCCCATTGGTCCAATTTGCTATTTGTTCTTCAAAAATTGCAGAACCAGCCCCATCATGGCCCTTAAAAGACATCAGCACCTGCCAGTGGAGCCCCTTCCTCTGAGGTTCGGTTCCCATCCATGAGGGCCCTTTTTAATCTTTAATGATTCCAGTGGTTGCCCATAATTGCTCCAGTTCAAGCTCATGCACCATCCATGATTATTTAGTGTTCCCTTTTTACCCTTTCCAGTACCCAGTAGACCTATCTTTATATTAAATTCTCTGTCTTAAAATAACTGGTGCAATTTCTGTCTCTGATGGTATCCACCATCAAACTCTTTGGAATGGTCCTACTTGACTGAGCTGTGTGTTACCTGCTGGGACCCTGAATGATACTCCCAGCTAAGAGTTAAACCTGGAATCCCATTTCTGGAGTCACAGTTAGGGCAAATGATGATGCTATCCACAGAACTGACTTGATATTTAATCAGTGGCTTGGGATTCCTTAAATTCTCCTCAGTGAGGAACACTTCACTTAGAGAAAGAACATATGCTTACAGAGCAGATGCCATTGCAAAATAGACCAGAAGCATTAGGAGGTATTTATGTGAACAATTCTTTTCATGGTGCTTTCAAACTGTGTGTGTGGAAAGCACATAAAGTATCATTCATACAAATCACTCTAGTAAGACCCCAAAGCTTTCCTGCAGCCCCATCCCTCCCTGGGCAAAATGCTTTGTTATCTCAAATTCCAACACAATCCCATTATAACATGATTACTCATAATGTAGAGCTGCTCATGTTGTGGGTGTGGTATAATGCATACAAGTGAGGCTCAATATTACGTGCTGGTTTGACATTTGGTACAATCAGAGGGCCTTGAATGGCCTAACCACAGGGCCTCTATGTAAACAGCCCTCCTTATTAAAGGGACCAGGTACAATTCCTGCTTACCCGAGTAGTATGCCTCAGCTCCCTGTGGCCTTACAGATTCATTCAAACATGTCAATTGCATCCTCCCATGGGAACCAGGGCCCCCCTCATCCTTTTGATACTATAAGGCCTACCTCCCAGAGTCCCTGGTTGCTCATTCTGTTCCCAAATGTACCACCCTGTGGCCCTGTGTGGCCCGCAGTACTGTCCTCCATGCTGTGACTCTATGTAACCTAAAACCGCAGTTGATTTCACCCATCTAGTGTTGGTGTCCTGTGGTCAGAGCTGCCATCATAACCCTGGGGTAGGTGTCCTTCCTTCGCCAATGAAATGAATGGGGTGTTTAAATAGTAGGGGAAGAAAGGATAAAGAAAGGGGGGATAATCAGAAGGGGGAATGAAGCATGAGAGACTATGGACTATGAGAAACAAACTGAGGGCCTCGGAGGGGGGGATGGGATAGACTGGTGATAGGTAGTAAGGAGGGCACATATTGCATGGTGCACTGGGTGCTATACACAACTAATGAATCATCGAACTTTACATCGGAAACCGGGGATGTACTGTATGGTGACTAACATAATATAATTTTTAAAAAACTTTAAAAAATAATAATAAATAAATAAAAAATAAAAAGTAGGTAAAACAGATCCCCCCAAACGTATACTGGGGCTGATATAATGGGATTTGGTTCATAGAAAATAATTTTTTTTCTTTCCTGAAATCTTCTCTCTCTCTCTTTTAAGATTTTATCTATTACATATAAACATATAACCATGAGAGACTACGGACTCTGGGAAACAAACTGAGGGCTTCTGAGGGGAGGGGAGTGGGAGAATGGGATAGGCCAGTGATGGGTATTAAGGAGGGCACATATTGCATGGTGCACTGGGTGTTATACTCAATTAATGAATCATGGAACACAACATCAAAAACTAAGGATATATTGTACAGTGACTAACATAACATAATAAAAAATTATTATAAAAAATAAGATTTTATTTATTTATTTGAGGTGGAGAGCACAAGTCATGGGAGAGGGAGAGAGAGAGGGAGAAGCAGACTCCCCGCTGAGCAGGGAGCCTGATCCCAGAATGCCGAGATCATGACCTTAGCCCAAGGCAGATGCTTAACTGGCTGAGTCACCCAGGCGCCCCTCCTGCAAACTTTTCATAGTAAGGAGTTCTGTAGTATTAAACGGATTAGTTTCTCATCTGTGCCTATAGGCAGATATTTGTTTTAACATTGCACTGTTTATGAAGGAGATTCTTAAAGATCTATTTAAGTATGAACTATTCTACATTATGCCTAATCCTACTCAGGGAAAAAATTAAGTTGTCCCTCTTTCATAGTGCATCAATTCTTTTAGACCATAATGATGTATCAGGATGACCTCTTGATTTCTAAGAAATACCTCAGTGGCCTGAGGTTAACCGTTTCTTAAAAATGAACACACATTCTTTTCTTCTCAAAGATAGGACTTTCCATCTTGTAAGAGGGGGTGGGAGGCACAGAGCAAGAGATAAGTGAGGAAAGAGAAACCAAATTGAACATGGGTCCATATTTTCAATTTAGTGAACCCTCACAAAATCTATCTGTATTTCCCTTTACCCTTCTCTCTCTGATTTAGATGAAAAAGATTCTCTTTTCCAAGGTTAACCTAACTTTTGTGTCCCTCACCTTGCTTCCTCCTTGGTTCATTGGAAACCCACTTGATGTATTTCTCTTTCTTTCTGAGCTCTTTGCCCCATCAAAAAACGTACTCTGGTCTCCCAACTTAAAAAAGAAGTTCTCTGCATTGCCTGAAATCACTGTGCTATTTTTCACCTCTCCTTTTACCCTCAACTTCTTAAAAGTGTGTCTGTATTTAGTGCTTGCCTTTCCTTACTACGCTTACTCCTAACCTCTTGCCTTTTATTTTTCCAGCCCTAATCTTTTTTGACGACTTTAAAGCATTTGATCTTATGGTCTACTTTCTCCCAAACACTCTGTGAAATGGAAGTTGGTTTTCTTGGTTGTCTTCCTATTTTCAGCTGATCCTTTCTTGGTATCTTTAATTACCTTTGATCTCTCAATTTTCCAAGCATATCCTTAGAGTTATTCTTTCTTCTTTCTACTCTTTCCTGTTCTAGTTCTCTCCTGGACCCTGATACCCTACTTCCTGTCATATACCTTTTCCTCGATGGTCCGCCAGCATCTCAGAGTCAACATACCAAGACCTTAACTACATATTTATTTCCTCAAAGAGATCTCCCTGTCTGGGCATAGTCTTTGTCCTATTACCTCTGATTCTATTTCTCCCTCATTTGTGAATCCTACCTCTCAGAGTGGTTAAGCCATTTACAAGGTCACACAGTTAGCCAGCTGTCATACAGGAGTCACATCAGAGTCTGTCTGACTCTACCACACTGTGTTCTTTCTTTTATTAGCCACTCGGAGTTGGAGAGATGAATAAGACCTAGCTTCAGCTCTTGAAGGACCTATAACAAAGTTCAGGGAGTAGCATTCTGAAAAATTAATGACCCTTATAGGTTCTTAAATAAAAATTGTTAGTGCACCTTTCCACCTCCCCATAATAATCAGTAAAGATTTGTGTCATGATTAAAAAAAAAATAAATTGTTCTGGTTATTCCAAAATTTATATGGTCTGAATATTGGACAGTAGCCCCGTCCCACTTCTCCTTCAAATAGTTTTTATTAAGACAAAACAAGTCTGTTTGAACAACATTTATAGTTAAAATAATAAATGAAACCTGAAATCAAAACACGTCCCCGTATTTAAGCCTGTACTGTAAATCACACTCTCCACATTCAAATGTACTCTCTCTAATTAATTTCAGGTGTTTAAAGCTATATTATGGTAAGTTGTCATGGTTTCAAACAAGTGAAGATAATTCAGCCATCTGCACTATTTCTTCTCAGTTACAAATCCAGCATTCTGAAATAAGATGGATTTAAATCTGCAGAGACAGCATTCAGAGAAAGAACAAAGCCAGAAATGCTAAGTTCATGAAAATTCCCATCAGCCCAAATCTCCCGCCAATATTTGGAGGGTGTCTGGTTGAGTGTGGCTGCTCTACGTTTAGGTTGTATTTTGACTGATTTCTTTCTTCAAGAAAATGATATCTCCATTTAATTTTTTTCTCTTGTATCATTGCAGCACCTAATCTCCCAATGATATACCAAGATAGGTCAGAAAGCTCCCAGCTCTCTAGTGAGTAAAAGATTTTTTTTTTTTTTTTGCAATAGAATTTGTGATACCCAAAGGAGTTATAAAATTCACTAACAGGCAAGGACCCACATTTAACAAGTGATATCTAAGACTAACCTTCGCATTGGCTGTATCCTTTTTAAAGATCAGGACTGCAGCAAACAGAACAATGCTGTGATATTATTTAACTTGTGTTGTGCTGCTTACAATATTAGGTTGTGTAATCACAGAAACCTTTATCACAGGAGAGTACGCCTCTTTCCCTTAACTTGTGACTTCCATTTAAACTGTGAGAGTTCCAACTGTGCAAATAAAAGTGCTGTTTTGGTAACAGCTTGTTGAGAGAACTCCATGTTTCCCCAGAATGTACTTGAAGAAGATTAATGAGTCCTACATACATGCCAAGTCAATCTGTTCCTCCCTGTCAATCACCATCCCAAGAACAAGCTTCCCTATCTCCGTCTATATGTTTTCAAACAGATGTATGGCTTAAATTTTAATTAAATCATGGAACAAATGATTACTAAGGACTTTCCAAATGCATGGCTAAGGAGTTTTACAGTAGAATCAACCGGACTTTATTGAGAAGACCTATCCACTCCTGCAGTTCTCAACCAAGCAGTGACAGTAACGGTTGAAAAGACTTTGCCTGCCTGTCATTAGAGGAAGTTGAGTAACTTTTACGCAAGTTATTCAAATACTTAGGACTTAAAATATTGTGTTCTTTCTTCTTTCTTAGCCATCTTCATCTAAGGATCTCCAAACACTCAGTCAACTCCCTGCTAGCGTGCTTTCCTCATAGAGTAATGGTTACATCTACAGCCATTAATACAACTGAAATACCATGAGAGGGATGAGCACCGTGCCATGGTGGAACCCCCTGAGAACACTAGCTCTTCCTAGCTGGCCACAGGACCAAAGCGTGCTAACTATCACCACAGTTGATAAAAATCATGTTCCTTCTACAAGTGGTGAATTTCCAGTTAAACAATGTCTAAAAGGAAACTTTCAGCGGATTCATTTGGATTCAAAATTTATTTTAAAAAGGAGGCAGGAAGAGAAATTAAGCATAGGGGACTTAAACACTAGGCTTTTCCCGCAGAATTCATAGGTAATCACATCTGAACCCGAAGTGAAGAGTGTACTGCCTAGTGCCCCATGGACGGGGCAGAGCTGGCTCAGTGTGAAAGATTCAGCAGTGGCCAGTGTCTGAATCCAGAACGGCCCGAAGAGGTACCAGTGAGAGTGATTCACAAGATCTGAGGTCAGAATCTGGGGCGTGTGGTCAGGTAGCAGAGCCTGGCAAATAGTATTTTCCTTTCACAGGACTGTTTGTGTTAGTTGTTTCATCATCATAAAGACACTACAAGACTTTGGTCAATTATACTACTTTGTTTTAGAGAGTGATTCTTAAACATGGTGTCCATTCAAACCATACAGGACACTAAAATGCAGATTCCTGGAACTTAACCCAGTCAAGGAATCTGTATCTTAAAAGTGTCCCCAGTGGATTCTGATGTATGTGGCCCTTACATCCTACTTTGAGAGACCGTGAGAGACCGTGGCTTGAAGGAGTACCAGTACAGACTGAGGTCATGTATGATCATAGGTGAATGTCAAGTCAATGCATTTCTATTTTTTAAAAAGATTTATTTATCTTAGAGAGAGAGAGAGTGCGTGTGCACATGCGAGCCAGGGAAGAGTTGAGTGGGTGGGGGTGGATAGAGGGACAAGCAGACTCTGCACTGAGCGCAGAGCCCAACACAGGTTTCAATCTCACGACGGAGCCCAATGCAGGGCTTGATCTCAGCACCCTGAGATCACGACCTGAGCTGAAACCCTTAACCGACTGTGCCACCCAGGTGCCCCTCAAATGCATTTCTTTAGAAGATGTGGCTAGCTTCTTTTTGAAAGATCTGGTATTGAATTAACCACTAGTTTCTAGCTTCTTGCAGATACTGTACAGGGTAAAAGCACAAAGAGACGCAACCATGATTTTCTGTGCTAATATCAGCAGAAAACTACCACTTGACCATCATCTTAATTAGCTATTTTGTATTATAAATACTATGAGCAATCATCAGCTGCAGGTGTAGCTCCGCCTTCTACTTTACTCCTATGTAATTTGAAGACACAATATTAAAGAGACAATTCTATTCTGTATCTGGGATAAAAGAACAATGCCAATTCAACCCTGAAAATAGTTTTTAATAAGAATTAGTGAATAGCATGCTGTATTTATTCACTGCTTCAGAAACCTTTCTTCGTTCAATACATCTGTGTACTCACTGTTTTCAAACAACTTTGTAGGTAACCAGGTATCAATATACAATAGTCATATAGCAACTGAGAAGGGTCTCCACCCTCTCTGCCCTACCTTCCCTGCATTCTCAACGAGAAGGGCAGAAAGGGTTCCTAGACACCCTAAGAAAGAATTCCCCCTGGATTGTAGGTGCAAATTTGTGCATGGGTATTGGAGGAGGATGGCACATAGGAAAAGGAAATGAACATCCCTCTGATCTCCCTGTAAGACAGCAGAGCAGCTCTAGAAATTGTTCAGCTCCTACAAAGCCTGGACATTTTCTTGAGAACAAAGATACATGTTAAGCCACAGCCTGGGATACTAGTTAAAGCCTTGAAAATAAAGATACTAAGTTAAGCCACAGCTTGGAAATGTTGGCCCTGCCTTGATTTTGTTAAGAGCTGATGAGGAAGACCCTGGTATAGCGTGACTGTGTCGTCCTTGCAAGGGGTTCTTTCGTGTTCCGACTGAGGCAGGGGTGGATTTCATTTACTTCAGCTGTCCAAAGAGGAACCAGATATGAAGGTGGCTGGAAGACACATTCATAAATGTAAGTGATCTCCAAAATATGGCTAGCGACTACTGGACTAATCTTTAAGACTGCTATGCAAAAAGAGCAGGACAGATGCTTAATATTTTATGAACCAAGCACTGATGTGGAAGGCTGACAGAAACTCCACTCACTAGAAAGAACACACCAGTCCTACTGCACATGCCACCTCTGAATGTGACAGAGCAGAAATAAATGGCACGTCTACTAAATATCATTCATCAGCAGCATTACACTGCCCAGGAGGGTGAAATGAACTGGATTTGTTATAATGCTGATTTGCATTGCCTTTAATGAACATACATGTTTAACTCATAGACAAAGAAGTGCTATTGTACACCCAGCTTCTTTCTACCCCACTCAGGCTGATAAGACATTCTCCAGACAATTGTAATTATGGGCAATTTGTAATAATAATAATAGTTGCTTTTTATTAGACGCAATAAAAATCAATTCTACATTCAATTACCATTCCTGGCTGTGCTATGATAGATAGTCCTAGGTAAATACTAGTGTCAAAGTAACATTAATAATGACAATGATAAAGTTTTAAAGGACAAAATCTTCCCTTTAAGATCAAAATATACCCCTTTCTTTAAGTCCCTCCCATACCACTGAGTCATGAATAAATTATCAGCATTCTTATTTCACTTGTTTGATGATAAAGGATCTTAAACAAATATTGCCACATGTAATAGCACATATCTTCTCAAGAACGTGACACCATTGTAATTATCACCACTCATTAAATAAAGGGACTGGATGGTGAGTATAGGCTGAACATCAATTCAGCATTGACATCGGCCGGCATTGCAGAGTGCCGGGGGCATATAGATGGGATTCCTCATCCCCAAAGTCCGTAATTTAGAAGGGGTAGATTAGCATATTTATTCCTTAGGGTCAAGAGTCAGGCCTTTAAGCTTGAGACTTCCCTCTTGTTATGTAGATATTGTTTGTTTCACAGGAACCCTCCCATATTAATATTAAATGCCAATGTCAACTAGCTGCCCATGTGATAGCGAGGAAGGCCAAAGGTGTCTGCTGTCCCAGAATCACCTTGCTCACCTGCCTTCTTTTTGCCCTCCAGGCAATCTGCGCCTTTTGTTCTTTATGTCTTCCATTTTAGGATCATCTTCTCTCAGAGAGTTTGATGAATTCACTTACCCCTTCCTGGTGCATTTGCTTTGTGACCAAAACAAAACAAAGCAAAACAAAAGGAATATTTCTCAAGTTGTGAAAATTCAAGCACCTATGAGCTGAAGTAAAATCCAGTGAGGTGGTTTGGTTAGCAACACTGCATGATGAGCTAGACCTGTGGAGGTCTGGGCTCTAATGTGAGACCCTCAACGGGTTGTGTGATCTTGGGTAAGTCATTTAACTTCCGTGGGGACTGAATGAGACAATGTATGGGGAAGTCCTGTCAACACTGAAGGAAGTTCCATATACATGTCATTGAGTCAATTGCTGGCTTTCCTGAAAATAGCTTTGCTTGAGTGAGGATTATATAGTCAGGTCAAAGAAATATGACCATTTAGGACTCTTCACAGTGATTCTTTCATGATAGTTTGGCCCTGTCCAAGCACTTACTCCTGAGGGCATCAAAATCCCAGAACAGCTATGTAAGCAACAGCACTGTTCTTCCTGTAAAGAATTATTGTCAACCACTGGATACAGTAATTGGTTCCTCAATTGCTGTTTGAGATTTCTTTGGACATTAGCCAGAATACTCTCTGGGGTCCCAGCCATGTAAAAAGTTAAAGACTCACAAAAGAAATATAAGCACCATTTAGAAGCACTCAAGTATTGGAGTCACCTAGAAGAGTCAAATAAGTTCCAAGTACTCTATGGTACATATTATCTTTAAAAGGAGCATCATGCATTAATACATTATTCTACCCTGTAGTTTGGCTAATTAATAGGCCAGATTCACAGCCTCACACGTTCATCATTGGAGTGTGACATCACTAGGTACTGCAGTGCTGGGAGATGGTCAGCCCAATATTAACCGAGTTGGTCTCCTTTTATGTAAGTGTTTGTGCAAAGAAACACATTTGGATTGTTTTCTGGTTGTAATGAAACTATAACATTTTGCTTAAATGGGTCAAAATAAAGTACTACAGATGATTTATAAACTGTGGTACAAGTTTAATATATCCTTGTCTGGTGCTAGTCTAGAACATGCTTCTTTGCTCAGGTGACCAGAAGTCCAGCTCCCCAGTACTTGTCTGGCCTGTGATTTCCAGAAAGAGTGGCAGAACCAACCCTACTTATAAAGGATCCATCTAATTTAAAAGGAATCCATCCATCCACCTCATTATATAGAAAAATGAATGCTTGTCTTCCATATGACATTTGTTTAGCAATTCTTGAAGATCTTTCATTCATTTATTCAACAAACATTTATTGAGAAAAAGAAGAATAGGAAGTGGCAAAGTAAGGGTTGGTGGGGGATGAGCTCGGAGACAATCTGTGGAATCTGAGATATCTGTGGGCCATCTAGATGGAAACGTCCAGCAGGAAGTTGGATGTTTGAATCTAAGGCCTGGGTTAGAAGCCATCAGTATCTGCTGTGTATGTATGTGTTTCAGTCACTCTGAAATTAAGTGGGGTGGCAAATAAAGATGGCAGAGGGAAGCCTATCAAACAGCAACAATTAAAGGTGTACAGAAGGAACTTACTAAGAAGTTGTCAGACAGGTAAGAAGATCAGTCCCATTTGCTCCTTCATAACATTACTGTGATGTTTCTCCATAAAACTTTATCTGAAGTTTTGATTCCAGACAAGATACCTTCAGGGAAATCTTTATGCATTGAATTACAGTGGTTTTTGACTAGAATACTGTTTACATGTGACAGCCTATTATTTTTGATTCTCTAATGTTTTTGCAGTGATAGTTGGAAGAGAAAGGGGTATGTACTTGGCTAATAAACAGATTAAAACCTAACAAGTTCAGTAGGCAAATCTTTTAAAAGCTTTATTTATTTTTTTAAAAGGGGCTGAGGAACTTAGAAATATGACCCCATTTCAGAGCCCTCTATTGTTACCAGTAGAATGATGACTTTATCAGAAACATATGCACATATTCACACCCACGTACAAAGACTTAACCTTCATCTTCCTCATGACATGTTTATAGGCCTCCAGGCACTAAATAAGCAGTAGATGCCGACCCTCTCCTCAAAAAATACACAACCCATTCTTCTAAACAAAACTCAAGTTTCATTCCAAGTTTCAACACTACTCTGGTAATTTATTAGCTCTAAAGGATGTCTTCACATCCTCGAACAGTGTGAGGCATCATTTGAATCCTGCTATAACAAAAAATAGATGACAGTGCTTGAAATCTCTTTGAAAAGCCAAGTCCCCATTCCTAGAAACATCAGTGAGAGGAATTCCATCACTTCTAACTATCACTTC
This sequence comes from Ailuropoda melanoleuca, assembly GCF_002007445.2. Classification (NCBI taxonomy): domain Eukaryota; kingdom Metazoa; phylum Chordata; class Mammalia; order Carnivora; family Ursidae; genus Ailuropoda; species Ailuropoda melanoleuca. Next base: position 9,418,251 of record NC_048232.1, on the reverse strand, counting down.
TAATGACTGTCTCCTAAATCACTATTTCTGAAAGCAAAATCTCCTTTGAAGCAACTTAAAATTAAAGTCATGGATTGCCTTTGGTGTGATGGGCAGTTTCTGGGGGTAACGGTATATAAATGGCCATAGACCCTGATCTTAATCCCATGTTAATAATGATTGAACATCTACTCAAGAGTTTGTCCATCTTGTGTTCATGCTAAGCAGGAAGTGATTTTGGACTTAGGAGTTCTGAATCTCCTAGGAGAAGATTATTTTTATTTTAGACTTGTGTATAAACATACACAGAGAGAGGCACACATACATGCACACACACACCCAGAAAGAATATACTCTTCAAACTTCTATCATGAACTCTGACCTCTGAAACTTATTTAGCTCAAGTGCAAAATGTCTTTTGAGAGTCCCCATATACTTTGTCATTCGTTCTTTCTTCTTCCTTCCATTTTATTCTGATCTTTCCACATTTCTTATTATTTTAAGTAACAACTGTCTATAGAAGACCTCCTTCATTAAAAGACTTCCCTGCCAAATAGCAACACACAGATTAAAAATCTCTCTGTGCAATTTCTATTTGTGCAAAATTAAACCAAATCTGCCTTAATCATTAATGTTACAGTTTATCTATAGGATTTTGGCATTGTAGAATTTTGCTGGCTGAAGAATTTGAAATGGAAGCTGGATGGTGCCATTCATAGGTGTAAGATGCTCTTGCCTTGTATGACCAACCAGATTGAAGTATGCAATCTTTCATTTGCTAAATGGAAATTGTGGGCAATTCCCGAGCTGCAGGGTTGGAGGTCCTGACCCCATTCGCCTAAAGCACTACTCTAGAGATTGAACCTACACCATTAGCCCTGGGAGGGCAGGGACTGTACTATGCCTCTTTTTATGGTTGCATCCCCAGTGTTAATAATAAAGAATTGTGTTCAGTGAACATTTGTTTAGTGAATGAATGCTGAATGGAGGTTGAGTGGATGCCTTGATGTGCCTAGCCCAGGTGAAAGGATCCACTTCTTATTTTGACTCCAGGAAATGGCAGCTACGGTGGTAGAGGCTAAGGAGGTCTCCTAGGCTGGTTTTATACTAAGTTAACAAGGTTTCACTAGCTCCCCAGCAACGTACAGTTAAGCGTACACAGTACTGTGGTAAGATGCCTCCGAATTCTGGCGATGATTCACCTTCTGACTGCTAATCAATAAAAGTTGAAGTACAATGGATGTAAGTGGCCATCTTCAGACTAACCCACTCTTAGAAATGGTTTAAATGCATGTAGCAAAGTACCTAAAATGTTCCCAGGTATTCTTTGAAAGATATATGTATAGTCAAGCCTTGAGTGTTACTGAAGAATGTTGTAACCTAATAAATTGCATTACAACTTAATGGGCTGAAGGAACTGCATGGTGCATATAAAAAGGGAAATTTGACAAGAGGAATCTGTGAGTATTTATCTGTCATGCCATTGTTGCCTGCCAGCTCCTCCCTGCCTCCTCTCCCAGAGGCAACTCATGTAGCTCTCCCCAAGGAGGCACCATTCTGCACAAGACTCTAGAATCGACCCTTCCTCTCAGCAGGGAAGATTGAAAAGAGTTCCAACCCTTTGTATCTTAACATCCAGCATCTTTTCTGTTTGCCTGGCTCCATCCTAAATTTGATCCTGGTCTGACCATTTTGATAATGTCATCCAAGGAAGACATATGCTGAGAGTGATTAATAATAACCTTTGTTTTCCTGATAGGATATGCTATTGACCTTTCAAAAATAAGGAGTGCCCTATAGGATGTTACATGTTCTGTGGAAAGATGGTTCCAATGATCCCAACCTTGAGAAATGCTGTATACTGTATCTTATTTATGCAGACCTAACAATTCAAATTGGCATGTCCAAAACTCAGAAGTGACCTGGTAAAGAAATCGATTTTGCCTATTTGAGCACAATTCCCAAAGTTTGTTGAATGAACTTCCCAAGCCAGGAAGTTCTACTTCTTGGGTCCATGTTCACCAAGTATTCTGCTGATAGTTGATCTGATACGCAGACACCTTGATACCAAGAAGTACTGCACAGAGTACTTGCGAGCATTTTGGCAAAAACAGAGTCTTGGGGGCACCTGGGTGGCTCAGCCGTTAAGCGTCTGCCTTTACCTCAGGTCATGATCCCAGGATCCTGGGATCAAGCCCCACATCGGGCTCCCTGCTCGGGGGGAAGCTTGCTTCTCCCTCTCACACTCCCCTTGCTTGTGTTCCCTTTCTCGCTGTCTCTCTCTGTCAAATAAATAAATAAATAAATAAATAAATAAATAAATAAAATCTTAAAACAAAACCAAAAACAGAGTCTTGTATTACATGTGGAGAAGGATGCTTGGGGCCCAAAGATTGCTGGGATTATTTAGCAGTATTTGCCAAGGCTGCAACAAGCATGAGGGACTCACTCATTTTTGTCATCCTTGCCCCAGATAAAAGTGACCGCATCAAGATGCTGCCACCTTATGAGACCCTGGCTGGGCTAGGGCCATTCTCTTTCATTAACTACAGCCAAGTATGGAGCACCACTGCCCAGTTACCCCTATTCACTCCTTCTTCATTATCTGGGAGTTAGAGAAGGATGTGATAAGTATATAGAACCTTATATTTTTTCTTTGTTAAAATAACACATCCAGGGGTGCCTGGGTGGCTCAGTCGTTAAGTTTCTGCCTTCAGACAAGGGCCTGATGCCAGGGTCCTGGGATCGAGCCCCGCATCAGGCTCCCTGCTCTGCTGGGAGCCTGCTTCTTCCTCTCCCACTCCCCCTGCTTGTGTTCCCTCTCTTGCTGGCTGTCTCTCTTTCTGTCAAATAAATAAATAAAATCTTTAAAAAATAATCATAAATAAAATAAAGTAACACATCTGCTTGTGGCTTTCTTTTTTCTAAGTAGTATGGACATCTTGGTAGAGCCCTCGGAGTTCCATTTAGATGAAAAATTATGTAATGAATTAAATTTCATGTACTTTGCTTTAGTTAACAAATCAAAGAGGTCCTATATATTTTATGAAGTTTAGTGTGAGCAAACAAACAAAAAGCAGAAAGAGACCCATAATTTCTGAGAACAAACTAATAATTGCCAGAGGGGAGGAGAGTAGGGGGGGTGGGCAAAATGAGTGAAGGGGTTTGGGAGCTCTAGGCTTCCAGTGACGGTATGACTAAGTCACAGGGATAAAAGATAAAAGGTACAGCACAGGGAATCAAGTCAATGGTAGTGCAGTAGCATTGTATGGTGACAGACGGTATCTATACTTGCGATGAGCACAGCGCAATGTATAGACTTGTCCAATCACTATGTTGTACACCTGGAACTAATGTAACATTGTGCGTCAACTATACTTCAGTCAAAAACACACAAAAACAAACAAACAACAAATAAATGCAGCTACTTCCCTTTTTTACACCATTCTAGCTCCACCTTTTTGGATCATTTATAAGATGAATCTAAGGCCCAGGGACAATAAGAATTTATAAAATTTAGATAATAATAGTACCTATCTTATCAGGTTATTGAGAATAACAAATTAAAGACATACACAAAGTACTTTGCACAGTGCGTGACACGGATTAGTAATGCAAACTATATGAGCTGTTATTAATCTGAAAACTAAAAGCACAGAACCTTCACTCAGCCTCTCAGGCCTTTGGCTCCCCTGTCATGCTCCACATCCATGGCTTCCCACATCCACCCCGGGCTCCCACTTTGCCTTCTTTGGTCAAGTGCCTGACATTTTTATGGAGACATGGCAGCTCCATTTTGGAATGTGATACCTCCATGGCTTCAGCACAAGCTCTTGCCCACCAGTGGCCCCCCTGCCAGTTTGCTTGGTCTGGGGCTGATGACTTTCTCTAACTCATCTTGGAGGTCCCACAGTAGGGATACCTGTGTCCCTCTCCCAGGGTCAGTGCTCTGGTTTCCAGTCACTTATTTCCTCTTGCTCAGTGCCAACCCTGCATTTGCCTCAGACTCTGCCACCTGAAATCTTCTCACTCCTTCCACAGAATTTTTAACAGAAACTTGCATTTCAGAATCTGGTTTTGTTACCATAGCACTACGGCTCTTGTCAGGGCCTGATGTGAAACCATCAGCTTGACTAAGTAGTTACTAATCTGTTTGGTTTCCATTTAAACTTCTTTTTTCCCCCCACCATGTGCTCATTACTGTGGTTTATATTCAGCTTCTGATGATAGCTAACCATTTTTGTGAAGCCTCGAGCATAATAGGTATTAAAAGCTCAAGCCTTCTGATGCATCTGCTATTTGTTTTCCCTCCCTACTAATTAGCGGGTCTACATTCTCCTTTGTCTTGTTCCTAATGTATTTGTGAAATATTGTCTGGCTGCCCTTTGTTTCTCTTGCTAGTTGCATCTCACATTGTGCTCTGGCTTTCCGGCTGCTGTTCCCATATTCTACATGCCCTATTCTCTTACCCTTGCCTTTAGCAGTGTGCCCTCATTTTCCCTTTGCATGTCATTTTATCCTGGCAGCTTAAAACTCAGCGTGGGTTTTGCTTTCCATAGAATCACTAGCTGGGTGAAAGCTTCAGGACAAGCTCTTAAACGCTGGAGAATAAGAATATTTGGCTCTGTGGTATCTAGTGCTTAGCACAAAATGTAAAACATTCCAGTATGTTCTGAAGAGTTGACCTGCCTGGCCCCAGCAGGCTGGACAGTTGGCCATGGTGTTAGGTCAAGGTCTGGATATTCTAAGGTATCTTAGAATATGGTAGTCTTTGTTGACTTCCGTGAAAGTTGGACAATGCATCAGGTAGGAAAGGGGCTTTCATTCCTCTTGCCCTCTCCTGTTCCCATGAACACCGGCAGGAATTTCAGATATCTCCATCGGTCATTAAATAGATGCTTACAGATTGTTGGGGACAGTCTAATGTTGTCATGGCACTTTTTAAATGTGAAGCAGGCTCGAATCTTTTGTCTAGTACCTGGCTTGGTGCTCTGAAAGATTTAACAGACCCAACTGCGAAGCAAAATGCAGAACAATGAAGTCAACAAGTGTGGTGCAGATTTCCTCAGCTGGTAATAAGATGGGGGGCCCACGAGGATGGTCATGGCTCCTCCTCGGCTTAACCTTCTTATGTTCAGTAATCAGCCAGAGGGTCTGGGCTCATTTAGACAGGAGCACTCCTTACCTTCCGTGGGCTGTGGAGCTCACTTCCAGCCCTCTGGAGGAATGAGGGCGGCCACTCACTCCTGTCTCGTGTGCATCCCTTGAACCCAGTATTGGCTGGTTTCATAGTAAACACCAGGGAGAGCAACCCAGCCAGTCCGACTCAGGATTCTCATTAGTCTTTGAAACTGGGATGGTCCTTGTGGTCTGGCCTAGCTCAGCATCTGGGAGGTGGTGTTTGTAAATGGAACAATCTGGAATTGTTCACCTACAAGAAGGCTTTCTTGAGGAGAATGGGGCCTGGCAGGAGCACTGTGGGCATTTCTTTCATTTTTAGCACTCCGCTTTCATGGGCTACATCTGTCAGGATTATTTTTCTTTTCTTTTTCTACCACTAGGAAGTCAGATCAGCTGTTGACTTGTGAAGTTCCAAAGCTTCTCTAATGTATCCTAAATGATAATAATGCAGACAATTCTTACCTACCATAACATATGCTATCAAAAGTAATGGCGTGAGTCATTTCATTTATTAAAATTATGATCCATCCACCCATGATCTGAACTCTTTTTTTTTTTTGATGGAGCCTACTATGAGGCTATATTAATTTGCTTAGAAGATTTATACAAGGTATTCATACATCCCTATTTTAATAGGACTTCCTGAGCCTGACCCTTTAAAAGACCCTTGTTCCAGACGAGTAGAGGCTGTGTTCATAAACACATAGAACCTGCCCCCAAGACAACCAAATAACTTAGGGTTTTGCTACATTCTGTTCCTGGCTTGCTGCACGGCCTACCTCCCCCCAAATCCACGCCAGGCTGCCTTCGGATTGGTATTCATACTGGGCCTCGGATCATCCTATTTAATGTTATTTTATCTTTTTGATCGACTTTCTGGAATTCTGCTTATTTTTCTAAAAATTTGGCTCTTATTCATCCCCTTTCTGACTCTCTTTGGATTGAACTCCTGACAAGTTTTTGGCCACTTGGAAAGCTCTGTTGGGCTCATCTCAGGTGCCCAGCTCCCAGCAATATGCTTCCCCATCCACATGGAGAAATTTATTTTCTTCAAAGATGGCCTCTCAGCCAGCCTACCCTCTTCTGCACCTTTGGAGCCTGAGTCACCAATAGGATGGTCCTTAAAAGAGGCTACTTCTGAGTATGGAGCTGTTTGTCTCTTATAATTCGTGATATGCTATATTCATCCTGATGTCCACCAGATAAAAGTACATGCCAGCATTGGGTGCAAACATTGCATTTTATCAGATTCTGTGTATTATTACCTACTATTAAGAATTTTACTGAATTTTAGTTAGTAATTTGCAGTTCAAGATAATAAGACAGAATTCCTACTCTTGTGTTTGGAATTATAGAATCATTATACTAAAAAGCCCATAAACACTCAGTAGTACAATCTTTTCTCAATAACTATGAGGAGCCCAGAGCCCAGAGAGATTCAGTAACTTCTCTGAGTTCACACAGCAGCAGACCAAGACATGGAAACATAATCTCCTGCCTTTTGTTGTATTTTTTCTTTATCACAGTTTCAGTTTCGGGCTGACATAAATAATGCACATGTTGGTGTGAAATCTGGGTTCGAGAAAGCACACTATTTGTCTTAGGGCCATTCTAAGTATGGCACTGAGCCTAGGAAAATAATCACAGTCTCACAACTGCTCACAACAGCTTCCATTAGAGAAAAAGACAAAGATGCAATGACAAGGGGGACATCCTTTTTGGGGTGCTGGTGGAAGTTGGGCTGGGCGCTGCTGAGAGGCCCCCTGTCTAGTAATGACACGAAGCCGATAGATGCCAAGTGTGATTGGGCCATCTGCACAGTGGGGTGGGTTTCGAGGAGGTAGTAGGTGGTTATGACACGGTTTGCCACCTCTTCAACGGAAATGAAATGCAGCCGTGCCAGTGAGGCCATTGTACTTCTGTGAGAAACTGGCACACCCCAGGTGCGGGCGGCTGGAAAGCCGGAAAAGGAAATGCCATTTTATAAAGGATTTTCTAGCACATTAACCGCATAATTCCTCAGCAGGATCGTGAGCTCTGTGCAAAGTGCAGCCCTCTTCCACATAATTGCCGTAGTGGGATTGCTTTCGGAAAGGCTTCAAAGCTCTTGTTGAGAGGTTCGGCAGCATTTCAGCACCTAGTGAGACTACGCCCTCCTGGCTACTCTCTTCACCTATCTTTTTAGTGCTGCCAATCAAAATCGCTTCCTAAAACTGGGCTAATTTCTTGAGACAATCTGACATGAGCCCTTGCCAATGTCTTCAGTGCACTTGACTAAGGGATCCAGGCCGCAAATGTAAAATATGGGCTCTGCATGTCAGCCCAAACTCCAGGAGAGAGTCACATGTCAAAATATATTTCTTATTATGCGAGCCGAGCTGACCAAGGTCAGGATTATGAAGGTTTGACAGCCTTCTCGTTTTTCTTACTACGATGCTTGCCTTTTCTCCTTCATGGCCAGAATTCTCATAGCAGGAAGGCAAAAATGAGTAAATTGGCTAAAAGTGTGGGCTTGAGGGTAAAAACAGCCTGGGTCTGCATGGAAACTGGCTCCACTTCCTACTCCTTCAGGCTGATTTCCTCTCAGCCTGGGAGGCCCGGGTCTCAGTTCAATTCTCCTCAAGCTATAGCACAATTCAGTCACCGAATTAGGAATGCCCACCTACCTTTGACCACAGGGATGGGGAGCCTTGGTCGAGACAAATGGCACAGGGTCAACTCTCAGTACATGTTAGATGGTGTTGTGTTGCTGGCCCTTGCTTCATAGGAAACATTAATTAATGTGTGGATGTTTCCATGTACCCGTCCCAGCAGGTTTAGCGCTAAACCATGAATGAGGGTAATGGAAGAGACCGTGGGGGCCCCTCAGAGGGCACCTGTGGGTACCATGGCCAAGGAATGAAGAGGTTGACGGAGCCTTCTAGGGCTGGTGTGTACAATCATGGTGAATGAAGATGCCAGGCTGGGAGACATTTTACGGAGATGAGTAGGGTGTGTCGGAACCAGTGATTTATCTAGGACCGGGGAGGGGACTTGTCCCCCTCCAAACTTCAGATGAGTCGGAGGAGAGAATGCAAACATAGCAGAGGTGAAGTTTGCATTTTTTCATGCTGCTGAATATTTATTTTCTGCCATCTTTTCTCTCCAGATCTATGGACATAATTTACACAGGACCCCGAGGGTAATTAAGCCAGCAATTCCTTTGCCAGTAAAATGAGAAAAGCCAGTTCTCAGTAAATTCTGAATTCCACTATGGATGTTGTCGAAACAGAACTAAAAACAGCTGCAGTTTATCTGTGCTGCAGAATTGACTATAATTTGCTGCCACTCTTACCCTTACCACATAGCAATCAGTGTACAGAAGTACAGAATTTTAAGATGATGAATGTTTTATTTCTTAAAATAAACAGTAGCAATTTAGAAACACATTTATGTATTTTACATATTTTTTATATAGTAAAAGTATATTGGAAACTTCCTTAGTGTCAAAATCCTTACATGCACTTGTCAAATATATCAAGAAGACAAGCCAATATGGAATTCAGATTTAAATAATAGACTTGTCAGATATATTCCATGAAACTTCTGATTGTTGCTTTTGCACTGACCAAGCAATGCCTATTTCTCACTCGTGGTCCAGGTGTCTTAAATATTTCAGACTTAATAACCATGCATTCCAAATGTTAGTGCTGGACCAACATTTGAGCTTTTCTTTTCCTTTTTTAAAGTTAACTTTCATCCATCTAGCAAATTCCGGTCACTGAATTCGTTTGCTGGGCTGGCGTGATTCCCCCAGCTTAATAAACTGCATGCATATACTTGCCGCATTTGTAGCTCTCTCACATAATCTCATCAGAACTGGTTATTACTGTCTTTTATCAAATCTAAGATGCATGGATTTTTTTTTTTGAGACATACTGTTATTTAACATGAAACAAACAACAAAAAAAGTACTGCCCACAAAAATGTGCTACGACATAGGTTAAGATGTTTCCCCATTTCAGTGATGCTCAATGAGAAAAAAAAAATGTTCTTAGAATTCATGAAATATGGCATGTCCACTTTTCAGAGGAGAAAACCTGCATAGTGACTGGTCAAAGGTCACATAGCTACTAAGTGACAAAAACAGGAGACGAGAGTGTTTCTGACTCCAGAGATCTTTCCAACTTAGCTTGTCTAACATTGTGACCTTGAGCAGTCACGAATGCTCTCTATGCTACGTTTCTTTTCTTCTTTGTTTCAAGGGAAGTTAACAGTGATAATAACAGTGTTAGTGAGGCACAGTAGGATACGGGGCTATAAAAGATTCTTTGAATTCAAATGATCCTCTGCTCCCTTCAAGGTCACTTGATTTCTATTCCACCAGATTGAATGATGCTCATTTTTCCTGAATTACTGAATATAAATGTTCAACTACTATATATTGCTGTTTGAAGACTGTGTAGTAGTAGAAGAGAATTCAACTCAAATGAATTTAGTCAAGGCAATTGAGGATTTGGGAAGATCTCGTTGCATAAACATGGCTGGTGTTAGTACATATCATAATTGAGTGATTTCATGAGTTTACACAGCTCATGTAGGCCAGATTCATCACATGTATCAAATCAATTGTGAGAACTTGATATGTTTATAAAACGTGATCGGATGCGATTGTGGAACTCAGTGTCACTATAATAGCTCAGAGGGCATTTCAAGTGCTCCGTACCCTCTGTCCTTAGTAGCTCTTCTCAAACTTGGTGGGGTTTTTTTGTTTTTTGTTTTTTTTTGTATTTTCACATCTTCTTTCAAGTCAAAATGCCACAGGCAAAGTGGTTTGGTCCTTGCTGCTATCACACATTCACATAACCTGTTATATAACTTCTACTTTGTCACAAATGCTAATTAGCAGGACTTTGCAAGGCTTCCAGAGGTTATCCTAATTTTGCTGATAAGGAAATAGAAGGTGAAATTTATGTGGGAACAGGACTTTGAATCACACCAAATGGTGACACAATGGTGGTTTTAGGAATTAGCACTCACGTTCTGGATTTGTTAGTTCTCTGTTTAAGCTGTGGATTAAACAGTCTGGCTATTTGTTTTCTTTGAAAAGTGACCCAGAAAACATGTCTCTTGAGGAGGCAGCTTCCCTGGCCCCGCTACTACTCAGGCCATACTGGTTGCTCTTCTCACCACACAGTGAACCCCCAAGCCCATCCCGTTTCCTCCTGGGCTCCTGCTAGGTTTCTGCTCTTGGCCAGGATTCAAGCCACTGCCCTCAGGAGGCTTTCTGAGCCGTGAAGTTCCCAGCACTTAACCATCCTCTTTGCCCCATGCTTGTTGCTATCCTGTGAAACTATTCTTCAAATACGAGGAGCAGGGAATGTGCCTTTGGCTTTTCTTTACCCTCCACCTTGCCTGGAATGTGCTGAACATAACTTCCCAACAACAATTTAGAACCAAAGGCATATTTGATCGAGTTGCTCATCATCCCTCCGTAGGTCAATTATGTACTTGCCCAACCAACGGAAAATCAATTCCATGAATGAATGGATCAGTCTACAGCTGCAGTCCAAGGCTAACTCTTTCTACAAACTTCTCCAGTTCCGCTCTTCCAAACCGAGTTTTACCATCTCTTATTCCAGAATATCTGAAATCAAGAACTTTATATTTGCGTACATCCCCCGAGGGTCTAGGGATAACATCTTCTAAAGCCCGCAGGGGTTCTGTGTGCTTGGCAAAGAATATGAATGAGCCTGTCAGGATGGTAACCATCAGGAGTGGATGGCTTTAGGGTGTTTGAGTAGGTTATAGAAAGTGGGAGGTCTGCTGGCACGAGAAAGAATCTAGGCTTTGTTTAGAGAAAGAACATGAGCTTTGCTGACATACCTTACTTTTTGCCCTTTCTTTGGAGACGATTTAGAAAGTGACCGACTCTGTAGCCAAGTGGAATCTGAATGTTTGCATTTTTCAAAATTAAGTCTTTGAAGAAAGCACATGCTTTGTGATTTAGATTTATGAGACATCTTTTTAGATCAAATGATACTATCATCTCAGCTATTTGCTGTAATCTGAGCTTTCTACTATATGTAGGTAGCTCTGCTAAAACAATCTTGGAACCAGAAGATAAATTGAGGTTTTTGTATTTCTCTTATTTGGGGGGGGGTTCCATGTTTTTCTCCTCTCTCCCACTTTATACTGAATGAAGGAGGATTTCACTTAATTGGACAAAAGTATTTGCTCTTATGGACTGATGGACTTTGTCTTCCTTTTTAAAAAGCTTTGAAATAGAAAGTAGAGGAGAGAAATCTTCTGACCCTAATAAGCTGGTTGTGCCAGGATAAAGGGAATGCTGCTCTTTCACCACATCAGGAATAGTAGCACTAGTTGTGAGGATGATCTGGTTGTGACGTCCGTCATCATTTGATACCAGAGTCGGTAGGTGATGTCATTTCTTAAGTGTGTCATAGAAAATTCATGGTAAAAACAAAAAGGGATAAAAATCTACAGTGCCCAATGAACTGTTAAGGTACATAGCAGTTGGTCCATTATTAATGCTTAACTTAAATCTTTTAATAGACACTGATTATTATCGTTGTGCCATACTCAGAAGAACAGGAAATGAGAGTGAGCTTCCCAGATGACCTTATGTATCTGCAGAAAACAACCACCTTCGCACGCTTTTTGTTGTGTCAGATGAATCACTGAACTGTTGGACCTCAACTTTAGGCAACAGGCAGCTTCTTATAAAGTAGGACGCTAAAATCATCAGAAAACTATCTCTTTTAAGCCAGAAACGGAGGCCAGAGTGTTGATTTGACCACCCACCAAGACTAAAAGCTTATCTTTCCATCTTCTGGTGCAAAAGGAAATTCAAAAAAGGAATGAAAGAGATGACTGTGTTTTGTTTCATTTTTAGATTTATTTATTTTAGAGAGAGAGAGAGAGCACGCACGTGTGCGCAAGAGAGCACATGTGCATGTGGTGGGAGGGGCAGAGGGAGAGAATCCCTAAGCAGACTCCCAGCTGAGCCTGGAGCCCAACACAGGGCTCAATTTCAGGACCCTGAGATCATGGCCTGAGCTAAAACTAAGAGTCCTACGCTCGACTGACTCAGCCACCCAGGAGCCCTGAGATGACTGTGCTTAAGAGGAGAATAGGAACTACCAAACAGCAGAAGCCAAAATGTCTTTAACTGATCCTGTTAAGAGTTCCCTGTTGTCAGGGTGGGGGACTAGTGCCAGTTGGTGAGAGGCATTCCACATCTTGTAACTACAGACGCTGCCATCAGAAGCCATCAGAAGCACAAATATCTACTGCGTTCCTATTGTAGGAATAGAGGAGGTGGTGTCCTTTGATCACAAATTGCTTGCTTCACTTACACCCTGGATAAATTTGCTTGTTAATTTATTTAAAAAAATGAATGATAAGAAAGAAAACTGAAGATAACTCTGCCTGATTCCCATGATCCTTTAGGAATATGCTCATTTTGATATCCCTGTGTTTGGGTGTTTTGGGGTTACAGTTGCTGGATTAAACAAGTATCTATCTATGGACAGTCTAACATTTATCATCTCATGTTGACTCTCCAAAAACTAGTCAGAAGGAAAAGAGATGGTTCTCACATCCCCAGATCTCTTAATCTTTTTGAAAAGAGAAACTATGAGTGCGAAATAGTATCCTCAATAAAGAAAATAATAATAGCAAGCCTTTATATGGTTCATCCTGTGTGCTGTGGCCTATTCTAAGTGGTTTACATATATTTACTCATCGGATTCTCAAAAGCAACACTTGACGTAGGCAGTAGTATTATTTGTGTTTGATAGATAAGGACTGAAGAATGGATAGGTTGAAAGGTTGAAATAACTTTTCCAAGCTTTCATGATAGAACCAGAATCCCAGATACATACATATATATTATATATTATACATGTCTACTATATATGTGTGTACTATATATATATATATAGCCTTAAAAATACATACATATATATATATATATATATATATATACATTTTTTTTTGAAGTAAAACCAATCATATGAGACTCTGATTCAGACCCTTTACTCTGCTTCCCCTCTCATACAGAACCCAATCCAACCCCCCACACAGGCTTGCTGAGCCTCCAAGTTCACTGCTACCCACCTCTCTGAGCTCTTCCAGCCCCCCTGTCCCTATCCATCTCCCCTTAGTGCCACTGGTCTTTTTACTCTGAGAATGCTCCATGCTCATTATCTCTTCAAGCCTTTGCATCTGCTATTCTACCTGGGAGGCTCATACCCTAGCTCCTTGCGTGGCTCACTATTTAAAATTCATATTTCTGCCCAGATATCACCTCCTTGGACACAATCTGCAACAGTCATCCCACTGCTCATTCCCTTACTGCCTTATTTTTTTTAAGTGAGGCTTATCAGTATCTGACAGTTCATAATTTACATGTTTGTTTATTGTCTGTCACTGCCATTAGATTACAAGCCCCAACAGGGTAGGGATTACAACCATTTTGTTCACTGCAGCCACCCCCAGTGACAAGAACACAGCCGGGCACATTATCCGTGCCAATAAGTATTTGGTATATGAAGAAATGAGCAAATTGATAAAATATCACCTTGGGGAAGATAAATGTTTTGTCAAGGTAAAATAAGTTTTATAAGATGTTTTTTAATTTCTCTAACCTCATTCTTATGTTTTTCAGCACAACCTAAAAGAAGCTTTGCTAAGGGCTTACTTTACAAGATGGTTGCACAAGGGTTAGAAGGCACTGCCTTTCTGAATCAAGAATTAAAGGATGACTTTTTATCAGTGAAAATGTCTAATTTTCATTCAGGATAATAGCCCTTAGAGGTTTGTGAATAGAAAGCAGATACGACGATGAGATGTACATTCAGAGGGATCCTCACTAAAATGAAGTGTTGACCAAGAAAGATCTAATAAATCAGTATTCAAGGTGACTCTGGCTCAGATAAGTATACCTTCTTTTCTAGAACAGGGACAACAACATCCAGTAGTGTAATGCATGGGGAAGGACAGAGAAGTTCAGACGCCAGATTCTCCCTTGTTCACATAGAAATGTCTATGCAGATGCTAGACCTTGGTTGTAGAAATAATACATCAAGTCATGAGGTCTCTGGTGTGGCTTTACCTCCTAGCTCACTCTTACCCATGCTGATGAGGAAACTGGAAACAACATTCTTTGAGTGCTCTATGAAATTTTCTCCAATGGAACTGCAGTGGTCAAGGTCCCACTTTTCCAAGACAGAACCAAACCTGAAACAGTGGCTTGGCAGGACATGTGGTGAATCTCAAAGGAGATTCCCAAAGAATGGCAGGGACTCTCAGAGATTATTCTCTAAAGTGCAGGTTTTCCCCTGGGACAGGCTGCAGGTTTTTCTGAAGTGGAACATCACAGACATGATGGAATTAGAGCAGTTGACTCAAACAAGAGTGGGTGAACCTGTCCCTTTCCAAGCTCACTACAAACACCTCCTGATTCTCCCAGGACCTGAAATTATTTAAGAAAGGGAAGTCAAGCATGCCGGCAACATAGTAGAAAATAAGTTGAATAGAACCTCTAATCCTGGAGTGTGTCTAATTCTGAGGAACCAGGTAGTTCTCATTGAAAGAGTGTTCTAGGCTTACCCAACCACGTAGCCACCTTAGGATTCAAGTCATTTGATCATTATTATTTCATTAATAGAAAATATGCTTCTCTTCCTTTTGAGAAATCTGGGTGAAGGGAGCATTGAAACTCCACACAATGAGACCCAAACACAGCCAGTATCCCTAACTGGCATTCCTTCCAGTGGAATATTGGGAAATCTTCCTGAATAATTCCTAACGGGAGCCACGGTTCAGATAACTCTGACAGTGCTTTAAAGATGGCTGGGGCAGCTCAAGAGCACGCTGAGGCTCTCTGATCTCAGTTGTTTGGCTTAAGGATTTGAGGAAGCAAATAGAAGCAGCTGCACTAAGGATTTTCTGCAATTAGGTTCATGCAGATTCTGGAAGTTGCTTATTAGGTCTGTCACTTTCAATCCATCTGGTATTTTCATGTTCAAGTAGTATTGCGAGTTGCTCAGTGGGGTCAGTGGTTTTCCTTTTACCTGCTAGACAGCACTGCACAACCATAAAGGCTTATCTGCTGGACGCAGGATGCACAATTTGGCTGCTTATTGGAAAGCACATGAATGTTTGATTTGTCTGTGTGAGACAGCACAGACACCTCTTAGGAGTTCCAGTTTGGACCAGTTCAAGATTTAGGTAACATTCCCAAATTGTTCTGGGGTTATTTATTTTTATTTTTATTTTGTTTGCATGTGTACTTCCCCCTGGTGGCTTATGTAACACAAGAAGCAAAGGTAAGTGCTAGGGAAAGCTAGCTATTTCCATTTTATTTTATCATCTGTCTGGTATTGATTCAGAAAGTAACAGACTAAATTAAGTGGTATCCCTGGAACAGGGCTTGACTCATTCAGACTTCTGCCATATTTGAGGGCTCTCAGTAATAAAGACTATATCTGATCCCTTAGAATCTGCTAATTTTCAAAACTATTCTCTCTGCGACCTTTCTCCCCAAAGTGCTTTTATAGCATCAATCTTCATTTGGAGGGAGGAAGATTGAATTCAAAGACATTCAAAAAAATTCCACAGTGATACTTCACGTCCTTCTCTTCCCACAACTTCCTTTCTTTCTCACCCTAGTATCTCAGTTTGCCATAAATTTTCAATGCAGGTTTGGGGATTCACTTATTTGGAAATTCTGTGTCTCTTTTTTCTTGCTACTCACTCGGTAACTACCTGGAACTATGTGGGACTATGTGGGGCTACGTTACTTCATACCATATCTTCTGGATTATGCAGTTATGAGACCTTCCAATTCCCAGGCCTAATGCTTAATATTTGGGGTATTTATTATTATTATTTTTTTGCATTTGAATCTGACTTCTTGAGACTTTGAGGACAATTTTTTTTTTTTCCAATTAGGCATAGATAGGGCCTGGGCCAGAGTTTATTGTTTTTCCTGGGCTTGTTTTATTTATGGTATCTCACTTAGAGTTTAAATTTGCAGAAAGATGATAACCAGAAATGCCCTGTACTTCTTATAACATACACTAAAATAGTGTTATAGCAGGGAGAGGGGTTGATTTAGGAAGATGAAGTGGCTGCTTATTCTCTTTTATCTTGG
Source organism: Ailuropoda melanoleuca (assembly GCF_002007445.2). Lineage (NCBI taxonomy): Eukaryota > Metazoa > Chordata > Mammalia > Carnivora > Ursidae > Ailuropoda > Ailuropoda melanoleuca. Next base: position 9,401,930 of record NC_048232.1, on the reverse strand, counting down.
CAATTCTGGAGTGGGTCCTGCAAAACATACACCGTCTGGCTCGTGCATTTTGCCAGATGGTTTCCATGCTCTCTTTCCCAACAGGGGTGGGAACACATGGGGTGGGGAACTGGAGCACAGGGAAAGTGACTCTTTTACTTATCACGGTGCTGCTTGGAAAGAAAACAAAACAAAACAAAACAAGTAAACTTGCACAATCGGTGGTGGTTTCAGTGAAACATTGGTGGATCTTTTGCTTCTCAAAATTGTGGTTCCCTTGAAGTATTTCTGGATGTCAATAGGATGCATGCTTAGATGAGGCCTCTCGTGTTTTTGACCTACAGGGCTACAGCATCAGGAAATAACTGTAGCCAGGTTACTGATAAAAGAAAAAGATAGAAAATGGCTCATTTTAATGTAATGTTGAAGTTGTTGAAACTTGAGGCTGGAGCAGCTGAAGCGGAGCACTAAAATTCCTTTTGGTCAAGCCTGTGAACTAAATCCCAAACATCACCAAATCTTTGTTATCCAATCTACAAAGCATATCCCTCATCTGGATCTCCACTATAGAACATGATTTTAACCAGAACAGGACATGGAGTAGTGTGGTGAATGACAGGTGCACTATGCATGCATTCTTCCAGAGTTCAGGATGAGAACTCATGTTTCCCAAGGATAAATTTCATCCAGTTCTGCAGCCTCCTCTCTACCCTAATGGAAACTAGGGTGGGGTAGGGAATGGGGATAAATGTGATGACTGTCTCTGGCATTCAAGCTCCACCAAGTGATTTCTGGCAGCCACTTTGGTATTATTTGAAAAGCATCAAATATTTAAAGAGTATTTGGTATTATTTGATTACGCTTTTAGGGACCCACACTTATTGTAAAATTTGTTGGTGGTAGACATTCAGTATGAATTTAAATTATTTATCATCAAACACACACCCTTGAAGGCACTCACTGAACACGAGCATCATGAGGATTTGATAAGAGTTGAATGAAAAGGAAAAAAAAAAAAAAAAAAGCACGAGACCCAGTGGTAGAGAACTGATGATTTCCTACTGAAATGGACAACCTGAGGCAGTTTTTCCCCTTGATTTTACTGTTGCAAGAGGTATGACAATTGACTCATTAGTAAAATATTTAAAAAAAATTAGTAAATACTAATTTCTGCTTCTGGAAAGACAGAGTAGATGTACTTTTTCTTACTCTTCCTGTTGGAATCCCTGAACGTTATATATAAAACAAACGTAAGATTGTGGTACAACAATAAGAAAATCAGCAAGGCTGCAGAAGAACTCCACAACACCATCGACCAACAGATATCTTATAGAACTGCCGCTCAACAACAACATAATACACATTTTTTTCAAGTGCCTTGGAACATATATCAAGATAGTCCATATCTCATGGCTAAAATGAATCTTGATAAATTTAAAAGAATTGAAATTATACAGAGTGTGTTTTCTAGTCACATTGCAATCAAACTAAAATCAGTATCAGAAAGATAACAAGAAATATCCAAACATGTTGGAACTAAACAGCCCAGTTCTAAATAATCTATAGGTCATGAGGAAGACTCAAAGGAAATAAAAAAAAAATGTTGAACTGAATGAAAATTAAATATACCATATATCAAAATTTGTGGGACACAGATAAAGCAGTGCAGAGAGGGAAATTTATAGCACTAAATAAACACACTACAAATGAGGAAAAGTCACAAATCAATAATCTAACTTCTCACCTCAAGAACATAGGAATAGCAGAACAAAATAAACCTAAAGCACGTAAAAGGGAAAAAAAAAAGATAAAGCATGGAAAATAATGAAATGAGAATCAGAAAAATAATAGAGCTTTATAAAAAGATCAGTAAAAGTGGCAGTTGTCTAGCAAGACTGATAAAGAAAAAAGAGTATGCAAATTACCAATATTAGAAATGAAATAGGGGACATCACTACAGACTGTGCAGACATCAAAAGGGCCATAAGGAACCACTACCAACAATTTTACACACATATATTTGACAACTTCGATGAAATAGACCTCTTCCTCAAAAAAGCATAAAATAGCACAATTCACTCACATGAAATAGTTTGAATAGCCCTATACTTATGAAGAAAAGGAATGCATAATTTTAAAACTCACAAAAGAGAAATCTCCAGGCCCAGAGAGTTTCACTGGAGAAATCTGGAACCTGGAACCCGGATATCAAAGCCAAATATGAAGAAAAAAAAAATAAAGGATAATACCAGTTCTACAAAGTCTCTTCCAAACAGGAGAAAACTCTTCCCAATTTTTTTTCCTAAAGTTAGTATTACATTATGCCAAACTCAGACAAAAGACAATTCATAAAAAGAAAACTGCAAACCAATATAGCCTCATGAATATAGGCATAAAAATCCTTAATAAAATATTAGCAAATGGAATTCAGCAATATATAAAAAGAATTATACACCAAGACCAAGTAGAGTTCATTCCAGGGATACAAACCTGATTCAATATTTGAAAATCAATCAGTGGAATCTATCATATTAGTATACAGAAGAAGAAAAATAAAATGGTACTATCAACTGATGTGGAAAAACCCTCCATCAATCATTTTTGATAAAAATTCTTACAAAAACAGGAATAGAGGCAACTTCCTTTCTTGATACAGAGCATTACAAAAAATGTGCAACATACATTGTACTTTTTTCTTTTTTAAAATTTAAATTCAAGTTAGTTAACATACAGTGTTATTAGTTTCAAGGTAGAGTTTAGTGATTCTTCAGTTGCATTTAACACCCAGTGCTCATTACATCACGTGCCCTCCTTAATGCCCTTTACCCAATTATCCCATCCTCCCACCCAATCTTAATCATTAAAGACTAAATGCTTCCCCCCAAAGGTCAGTAGCAAGGCAAAGATGTCTTCTCTCCATTCTTCTTCAATATAGTGCTGGAAATTTTAGCCAGCTCATTAAGGCAAGAAAGGGAAATATAAAACATGCAGATCATAATGGAAGAAATAAAAGTGCCCTATTTGAAGAAGACATGATTATCTACATAGAAAACTCTAAGGAATCTACAAAAACACCTAGAGCCATTGAGTTCAGCAAGGTTGTATGATGCAAGATAAAAATATAAAAATCAATAATATTTGTATATATTAACAATGAAGGCAGGGGAACCAAAATTAAATATACACTCGTAATTGCTAAAAAAAAACAAACAAAAACCCCCCAAACTTTCAAATACCTAGATGCATTTATAGGACTTTATGCTGATAGCTGCACAATGCTGATGAAAGATCTAAATAAATAGACATACTATGTTCAAGGACTGGATGATGAAACATAGTAAAGATGTCAATTCTCCCTAAGTTGGTATATAAGTTGAATGCAATTGCTATCAAAACCACTGTATGTTTGTGTGTGTGTGTGTGTGTGTGTGTGTAAAAAGGCAATGTAATTCCAAAATTTATGTGGAAAAGAAAAGGAACTAGAATACCTGAAACAATTCTGAAAAGAAGAATTCAGTGGGAGGAATCAATCTAACTGATTACAAGACTTATTGCATAGACTAAGTGATACTCGTAGAGGAACAGACATATGGATCAATGGAATAGAATAGAGAATCCAGAAAGAGAACCACACAAATATGCCCAATTGATTATGATAAAGATACAAAAGCATTAAATGGAAGAAAGATATCTTTTTCAACAAATTGTGGTAGAGCAATTAGACATCCACAGGCCAAAAAAAAAAAAAAAAAACACCAAAAACAAAACAAAACAAAAAACAAAAAAAACCTTGACCTAAGTCTTGCACCTTGTACAAAAATTAACTCAGAATAGAGAGCAGGCTTAAATGTAATACTACATAAAACTACAAACTTTCAGAAAAAAATACAAGAGAAAATCTTCAGGATCTAAGGTTAGGCAAATAATTTTTAAAAAAATTTTATTATTTTTGTAATATTTACAAATATAAAAAATTATTTTGTATTTTCAGAGTGGGGGAAAATCTTTGCAAACCACACATCCAACAAAGAGCTACTATCTAGAATATATAAAGGACTCTGAAAACGCAACAGTAAAAAAAAAAAAAAATCCACAAATTTTAAAGTGGGCAAAAATATGAGGAGACATTTCATGGAAGAGGATATACGGATGCCAGATAAGCACACGAAAAGATATTTAACATCATTAGCCAGTGGGAAAATGCAAATTAAAACCACAAGGGGATATCACTACACATCTATCAGAATAATGGAAATTAAAAAAAAAAAGTGACAAAACCAAATGTTGGCAAAGATGCAAAGAAATTGGATCACTCATACATTGCTAATGGGAATGCAAAATGGTACAGCCAATCTGAAAAAGTTAGGCTGTTTCTTAAAACAAATAAACAAACAAACAAACCCCAAAAGTGCCCCCCAAATAAAACATAAGTACCATACAACCCTGCAATTGTACTCCCAGATATTTATCATAGAGAAATGAAAATCGAATTCATATAAAACCTGTACAGAAATGTTTATGGACGTTTCATTCATAAGAGCCCCAAACTGGAAACAATCTAGATGTTTTTCAGGGGGTAAATAGTTAAGCTCTGGTAAGGGTGGTACATAGCATAGAGTACTACTCAGCAATAAAAAGGGAGGAACTATTGATAAATGCAAAACCTGGAAGAATTTCCACAGACTTCTGCTTAGTAAAATAAGCCAACCTCAAAGGTTACACACTGTGTGGTTCCATTTATACAATATTACTTGAAATGACAAAAATATAAAAATGGAGAACAGATTAGTTCTTGTCTAGGGTTAAGGAACGGACAAAGGGAAGTGGGTATGGATATAAAAGGGTCCCAAGAGAGATCCTGATTGTGATACTGTACTATAGTTTTGCAAGATGTTACCCTTGGAGGAAACTGAGTAAAGGATACTTGGGATCTCTCTGTATTATTTTTCACAATTGTATGTGAATCTGCAACAATCTCAATTAAAAGATCAATGAACTCATTTAAAGTTTAATTAAACTATAAAAAACTAAGTGAATAGGGTAATAATTCTTTGGACAACAGAGTAAAATAGATCCTACCCCAAAATGCCGCATCGTTATTATGTAGTGCCCAAGTGGGACTTGAGATAGTCAAGAAGCTACAATGTACGAGGGTCTAGTTCCCATGACCCAATGCAACTGCGATGCTGTTTCCCGTTCTAGTTTACATGATGAGGTTGTATTTCACCCTCATGTTTCATGGAGCCCATACTGAGCTGACTTTGCCTACTTGCATACATGCCTCTCTCTTGCCCTATGTCATGGTTCTGGATACTGCCATTAATGGTTCAGGAATGTCTATTTCTGCACAGCATCTTCCCAGCCTGTTGGCCTTTAAAAGACCCACATTATGGTTCTTTCCCTTCCCTTCCCACCATAGCCCAACTTAAACTGTCAATCCAAATGACTAAGCAAATTCACCACAGCACTAAACAATCAGGTGTGAATTATCAGTTTAACTCTCCTTCTGAATGTCTCACATTTTAAAAGAAACAATGATTTAAATGATTCTGCTAAATAGAATGCTTGGGAGAGATCCAGCTGTCCATATGTGGGTGGTGGTTGTGAAGGAGCAGGGGGCTTCCCTTTGACTTTTCCCCTCTGGATTTTAGTGAAGGAGAATGGGGCAGGGCTAGGAAAATACCAAAGCGTATGCTTGGACTGCCCTTTCTTCTCCAACTCTCTCCCATCTCCCTGTGGTCCTTCTCTAATTTGTGAGTAAATATTTTAATGAGACCATTAATTGTGTTACACTATTTTGTTTCTAAGTGTCCTTTTTAATGAAATGAGTTAATCAAATTTTAGCTGCAAATCCCTACCTCCTAATTTTCTATGGACTTAATGCTCTCACTTGTTACATGGTGTTTTCCATCAGAGTGCCTCTGTGTTAGCTGTTAGCTTCATGATGAGAAAGAGGGCAGAGGAAGGTGAAATCTGACTATACTCTGCAAAATAACCCTTGCCAAAAAGGCATTGTCTTGTGAACTCAGAAGGCATTCTGTGCTAGATTTATCTAGCTCCCTTTACCCAACCACGGTCTTCTTTATGTCATGCTTTCTTCCCTAGCTTTTACTCTTTCCTCAACCACTGGCAGTCAAAGCTCTGCCCCTAGTAGCTGAGCTCACATAGTTCTCTTGGTCAAACCCAAGAGATTTGCCCCAGTCTTAGCACTGTTAACCTATCTGCAGTTTTGGCCTGATCACCCACCTCCTTACTTTTGACACTCTCTTTCCCTGATTTTGTGAATGCTGCCTCTCCCATTCTTAAGATAGGGCCATAAACTGTCGAGTCATAATTTGCCTTTGGATGGCTCACTGGCATTTCAAACCTAATGTGTCCATCACTGAGCTGCTGATAGTGACACAAATCTGCTTTCCCATTTCAGTTAAAGACAACCCCAATCTTCCACTTGTTCGGGCCAAAAACTTTGATTATTCCTTGACCCCCCTCTTCTTCTCTCTCCCTACATCTGGTCCATAAACAAACCCTCCTTGCTTTTGTTCAAAATATATCTAGAATTTGAGGACTTCTTACCACCTCCATCATCACCACCCCCATGGATGCCACCTTCGCCATTTGCCTGGATCACTGCAATCGTTGCCTCTCTGCTTCTGCCCTTGTTCCTCATCTCTTAGTTCTCAACAGAAAAGCCAGCATGATTATGATAAATTGTAGCAGATCAAGTCACTGCTAGAAACCATCTAACAGCTTCCTGTCTCGCTTAGAGAAAAGCCAGTCCTTATAATAGTTTGCACCACTGGCTCACTCTCACCTTATTACACCATCGTGCACTCTGATCTAGCCCCACTGGCCTCCTTGGTCCTCTTGGTCACGCCAAGCAGACTTCTGCTTCTGAGCTCCATGCTTGGCATTGGTTTCCTCTGTCTGAATGCTCTTTCAAGGGAACAGCATGGCTGATTTCCTCATGCCAGGCTTCAGGGGGTTACCTGAGGTCCTCTCCTACCACTAGTGAAGAAGCTGAAAGCCCTTATCCCAGACACTTCATCTCCCCCATTCTTATTTTGTTATCAGCAATACTTATGTCACATATTATATATTTGATTTAATCTTACTTAGTGCCTTTCTCTTCTACTAGGCTGTGAGTTCAGTGGGCAGATATTTTTGTTTTTTCATTGCTCTGTTTTCAGCACCAAGACTAGTGCCTGGCACACGACTTGAAGTAAATATTTCTCTGTGAACTGAATGATTGTCTTTGCATCTCTTCATTTCCCTCTCTGTCCCTTTGTTGTGTCCTCTCCATTCCTGGCTATTCTTTCCTTCCTCTACTTTATAAATGTAGGTATGTTCCAGGAATTTCTCCTGGGTGTTCTCATCTTTATTATGTTCCTTTTCCTTTTTCTTTCCACTTGCTTCCCTTAGCCACTGATCCCTGATTCCAAGGTACAGTCATCCTTCCTCCCCTCTTACACTTCCTACAGGCCTCTGACTATTGCTACACATCTAGATCCCGCAAGGCAAGAGAAGCAAGGGAACAGGTGGCATTCACACGGAGATGATTTCAGTATTGTTTATCATAAAGGCCTTGAGTTTCCATCTTGGGTTATAGAAACAGGGTTATATGTTTTCTTTCCTTTTGTCTGATAACCTTCTTAGGGGCAAGAATCATACATTGTTCGTGTTTGTATTCATCTGCCCCCCCCATCCATCCATGTGTTCACCAACAGATAGTGTTGGGCAGCCACTATGTGCCAGGTCTTTTTCTAAGACTCTGGGAATGCAAAGTTTAGTTAGGTAAAAACTGAGATGGCATTAAAGCAATCAGAAGAGCTCAAAGGTTTCAAGTTACAAAGATGAGGGACACAGTGAAGAAGAAACCAATTAGGAGACTACTATTGTACTATAGGCAAGAAATTAAAGTAGTTTCTAAAGGAGGGAAAGTATGGGTGGAACTAAGTAGCCAGATGTGAGAGATATCCAATGAAAGACTTAACCTTCAGCAGTGTACTGAATGAATGAAGAAACTTGATTTGTCATAGAAGGAAAGAGTGGCTTCTAAGATCTCAGGCCTTGAAGTTGCTTAGATCTGAGTTTAAATCCACCCAGGCTCATCTGTTTGCTAGCTGTAAGGCTGAGGGCAATTATTTAATCTCTTCAAGTCTCAGTTTCCTTAGCTGGAGATATGGGCAAAATCTACCTCATAGGGTTTTTCAAGGATTAAATGAGGCAATACATATACTGTGAACAGTACAGGGTCTGTCACAAACTAAGTGCTATTTACATTATAATAAACATTTAATGTTACTATTTAAAGAATGACAAGTGGATACTCCTAACAGGTTGAAATATCTTTCACTCAAATAGAAATAAAAATGTTTATTTCAATTATATTCCTTCTCTTCTTTCCCAGTACATGAGGATATAAGGAAAAAATGCCAGAAAGTGGATCAAGTATAATAACTAGTGAGTTTGCTCTGCTGGGACAGAAGGGATCACTGTAGAACACAGCAAACACAAGTGCTTGAGTCAATCTGGCTGCCTCTGTCTCTCATTGTCCATGTTGCTTTAAACATTAAGCAAAAATGTCATTTAGAGTCATGTTAATTGTGGTATTGCCAGAGATCGGTGGATAACTATTTCCTCTGCCAGAAACTTTATTTCTTTTTTAAAGGAATGGGAGAAAGTAGGAGGTGCTCAGTGGAGCAATTCTGGTCATCTGTGGACCCTGCTGCCTGCTCAAACATAGGGAACACGCATTAAAACATGGATGGTTTTCAAGGCACCTTTGAGGTCCTCAATGGGTAATATTTACTTTAGTAACCTCAAGTTCTGTAGTAGTGCTTAATTATTTTGAGATACAGAGTGGAAAGGGTAATTTTCTTTTCAAAAGCCAATAGATTAAGGCCACACAGCTATTTACTAGCATGACCCATAGCTATCTAATGTTCCATACATAATATGAACTTTTTTGTTTTCTTATTTACAAAGAGATACATCTTTTAATGGGGCAAGGTAGATTTTGAATGCAACACTTGATTGCTTAATATTAACTTCAAATGACTCAAGCAGATGGTATCCTAATCCTCCCTAGTTTGATTTTCTCTATTGTTTGGCTAAATCCATATATTTTGTTATCTGGATAGATCCATTTAGGGTTGTCTGGGATATCAAAAGCCCAGAGTTTAATCTTGTTATGCCTTTCATAGATGTGTTTGATAGTGATTGCAATGTTTAGATGATGAACTATGAGAACATGGACTGGGCCTTTTACATGTTTTATGCATCCCTCACTTCTCTCCCTAAGGTCAAGTATAGGGCAGAACGTGTAACAGATGCTCAACAAACCCTCACGGATGGGTTTTGTGTTTATGAAAACAACTCTCCTGCAGAATATCATGGTGAGGAAGTTTGATAGGTATATAAAGTAATGGACTAAATAAGAAATTGCCAAATCTCCCACTAATATACCTATTGCTTTCTTTTTATAATTGGAATAATCCGTCAGCTTTTCTATGTATTTATACTACTACTTGTAAGTTGAGATATTGGAAAGTGATTGTCTCTAATATTAAGAGAACTTGGAATATACGGTGGTATCTCACAATGCCCATTTCTTTGGGAATGGTCAAAGATGCTGGGTTACTCCTAATACTTTACTGATCAGTAACAAAATCTACCAAAAGAAAACGTCCATATGGTGTTAGGAAAGGAAGTGCTTACACTAACTCAATTCAACTTTAAAGGAAAACATTCTCCATTCCAGTATTTCAAAATCCTTCTCCATTTCACTTGCGGCAATTACCTTTTTATCCTTTCCCTTCAAAGGAAAAATAGTAAACTGGACATACGGTGATTCTTACGGAATGTTCTACATGGTACAAGACTGACATTCATTCATTAATTTGATGTGTATGAAACAACTCTTGCTCTGCCAGACAAAAATTTTTCTGCATTTGAGAAATTGACCCTGTCTTGGGGGAGATATTAGGATAAACCCCTCAGAGATTTTATGGTACTGATGCTGTAGGGCTCATGAGAACAAAGACCCATTTGTTCTCCACAAGACAGCAATATATATTCTGCTCTGGATTGTCAAGGAAAGCTCAGAGGTAGGCTGGCAAAGTGGCATTTTCTAGGCAGAAGGACATCACAAGCAGGGCTTGGAGGAATGAGGGCACAGAGTAGCCTATGGCTTGGTAAGGAATTGAGGGTTTTGCTAAAGGCAGTGAGGTTTGATTTAATTTATTGTCATAAAATATATAACATACACTTTGCCATTTTAATCATTTTTAAGTGCACAGTTTGGTGGCATTAAGTATATCCACACTGTTGTGCAACCATTACCACCATCCATCTCCAGAATTTTTTCATCTTGTGAAGTCAAAACTCTGTACCCAGTAAATAGTAACTCTTCATTCCTACCTTACTAAGCCTCTGACACCGTTCTACTTTGTGTCTCTATGAACTTGACTAATCTAGGTTCCTCACAGAAGCAGAATCATACAGTATTTGTCCTTCCATTCTAATTGACTTATTTCACTTAGCATAATGTCTTCAAGATATATCCATGTTGTAGCATGTGCCATGTTTTCCTTCCTTTTTAATGGTGAATATTCCATTGTGTGTAGAGAGCCCAATTTGTTTACCCATTCTTCTGTTGCTGGATACTTGGGTTGCTTCCAACTTTTGGCTATAGTGAATATTGCTGCAATGAACATGGAAAGTACATGTATGTCTTTGAGATGGCGATCTCATTTCCTCTGGATACAGACTCAGAAGAGCAATTGCTGGATGATATGGTAATTGTATGCTTAATTTTTTGAGGAACTGCCTTACTGTTTCCACAGTGGCTGAACAACTTTAACAGGCTTAAATGAGGTTTGATTTTTAAAGGATTTTAAGCTGGTGAAAGACTGATAATTTGGTGTAGTGCTCACAGCCTGAGGGGCAGAGGATGGATGAAAGGCAGCAGAGCTGGAGTTAGGATGCTGGTAACCAGCTTAGAGATGAGGAAGTTGGGAACCAACGCTGGCCCTGTGTGGATGAGGACGGATGAGTTGCAGAGAGTCTCAGAGAAGTACGATCAAGTGCTTAATGAAGCTTTGTTATAATGGCATCACCAATAACCAACCCCAGACATGGTGGAAAATTAAGGAAAGAATAAATCCCAAACTATTAAATGAATTGCCTGTGAAGGGGTGGGGAATGGAATAGCAGAAGAAGTGAGAGGAAGGGAGAGAGGAAGGGATATGAAAAGGAGGAGGAGAGAGTGGGACAGGGAAATCCAAGGCAAAAAAGGAAAAAGACCAGAAGAAACTGATCCTATGAATAGGTTTATGAAAAAATGATCATGTAGTCTTATGTGCCACAGAACTTTTTAAAAAGTTTATTAAGATGTACTTGACAAGTGGTGGACAAAGAAAGAGATGAGAGAAGTATATGTACTTCTCAAATAAGAATGGGGTAGTTTTAGGGATCACTTTTGGGTTTAACTGGATCACCTATTTAACTGAGCAAAAGATCTCACTGGCTTTGTGTGCGAATGTAAAACACACTTTTGTTTTAGAGATGAGACTAGGAATTCCCATTCCATAAGGATTCACAAGTCACAAAAGTAAGAAAACCAACATAAACAGTTTGGGCAATGATTTCATGCAGGTCAGCTGAGAAAATCCTAAGATTAGAAATACAGTCCAGTTATCACCCATATTCAGGGAAACACAGGGTCATCAGCTTATAAGTGTGATTAGAATGGAGATTATCTTCCTGAGGATACTGAAGAGCAGGAGCAAAAGAGCTCCAAATGAATCTGAAACTATTCCTAGTGCAGACACTGCTGGAAACCTCATTTAGCTATATTTTCGAATGGATATGCTATGCAAACAAGTATAATTTCTGTGCAAGACAATTCTGCATTTATTGAATTTGTCTGGATGAAGTTTTTGAAACATACTGAATAAAATACGTTGAATAAATTGTGATGTTAGTGAAAGGGGCTGGATTGAAGTACCTAGACGCATTTGTTTGCTCTGCTGGGGAAGCCTCGTTGCCAAGCAAGCTCCTCTAACCTTGACCTTGGGAGACAAACCGCCTCAGAGAAGGAGGAATCAAGTGGTTTTCTAGCTGTGATGAGATTTAAGTTTTCTTTAGCTTGTCCCCCTACAGACATTTAAATAGTATTGATTTTTTTACAATAGCCAATGGGGAGCAAATAATAAGTAATTTTACGAAAACTTCATATCATCTGCCTGACCACTGCTGTATTTTTATGTGACCTTCTCATTTCTGTTTGGGAGGTCATCATTCGGAGGTGAAACATCTCAGGTCCTAAGACGCTTCCATTTGAATCAAAGCTTATTTTCACTTCCAAGTAGCTTTTCTTTATTCACTCCCTTGGGCGAGTTTTGTCAATTTCTGTTCCTTGGTTTCCACCTGGGGATAACAAGCCTATTTACCTCTCAGGATTCAGAGATGGGAAAGAGAAGGCCATTCTCAGCCCAGAGCCTTGCACTAATTTGTAACCTACCCGCATATTCCTACTAACTTCCCTTCCTCCTCTTGTTCTGTATTCTATGTAGTGTGTGTGTTTGTTTGTTTTACATTAATGTGTGTGTGTGTGTGTGATTTCCAATTTATTGTGTATATGATCTCTACTTGGCCAGACAGACTATAGGCTATATCCTCTGGAATGACATTTTCATTTCTTATAAATGTTTTTTTTTTCTTCAAAATCATCAAAGACAGGTTTCCCTCCACACTGAATACCCATTAGTGTTTCAACTGAATGAAGTTCAAAAAATAACCATAGTAAAACTTTCTGGTGAAGACAAAGGCATTTTTCAGAGAACAGTCATGTTAGAAAAACTGACAGATGTCATGTAATAACAGAGAAAAATGATTTCTACTTATGGCAATTTTGCAAGTCTTAAGACTAAATTTCTAACCATAGTTCCCCCCCCCATCTTTTAATAACAGAATTGTTTCCAATTTAGGCAAAATTGACCTACTCTCTAGTAATCAGGCAAGCCAAAAGCTCACGTTACCCATGTCTTAATATCAAATGGACAACATCCTAAGAAATGGTCAACAATTCATTTCAATTCAGGTGTTGTAATAGGTTTTATTTTCTGATAATATGATAGAAGTGATTTCCCCCATGACATGCCAGAGAAATTTACTGGAAGAATGAAGTGCGTTTTTTAAGATAATAAAGGTTTATAAGATTCAATAATGTTATAAAACACTCTGCACTCCCTTCTGATATCTTAGTCTCTATACCAAATAGTTAAAAAAAGGAGTGTTCCTTCTAAATAATGGCAAGGGTCATACATATGCGGCATACACACACACATACACATGACTTTCCCCCAAATCTGAGATACACTCATATAAATTAAAATTTATAAATTAAGGGAAATAAATGGGAAAAAAAGTTATTTTGCTGAGATTCTAGAGCTCACAAGTTTATTTAATTAAAATTGCCAACTTTGCTTCTGAAATCCTGCCATTTTACTAATTTCCCCCATATTTTGTTTTTAGGGACAAGCCACAAAAAACATGTTAGCACTAATTGCTCTCATGTAATCCATGGACTACTTCATGAGAAAAACTTCTTCGGAATATTGAAAAGCCCAAACATTGCCAAAAAATTGGCAGAAGATTTTGGTCTTTCATGCCTTGATGATAATTTTCAACTAGAACTGTTAATTTTACTTGACTGACTTATATAAAAATCAAAACAGTGAAATCCAGGGCATTTCTAATACATGCTGTATATTCATTGAATTATATGAATATTTGGGGGGGCTATGTAAAATTATTAAACAATTTAACAAATTAGTGAAGAAACTTGAAAAATACAATATGCTTGGACACTGTCAAAACAATAAATTCTAGACTAAGTTGAAAAATGTGTCCCATTTTTAAATGATCAGTAATGAGGATTCTCAGTATAAGTATACCTAGACAGTTCTAATTAAAATTCTGAAATCCTAGGGGTGTCTGGGTGGTGCAGTCAGTTAAGCGTTTGACTTGGCTTTGGCTCAGGTCCTGATATCAGGTCGTGAGATGGAGCCCTGCGTTGGGCTCTATGCTCACCAAGGAGTCTGCTTAAGACTTTCTCTTCCTCTCCCTCTACCCCTCCCTCCCATGCTTGTTCTCTCCCTCTCTTTCTCAAATAAATAAATAAAATCTTTAAAAAATGTTTTGAAATCCTATGGCCATTTGTCCCTCTGGATAAGGAATATGACAGGACTAACACATCTGGACTATTTGTAAGAAAGATGTTTTCTAGCACTGAAGTGCCATTCATATTATGTTGAATTTATTATCCTTCATTATTTACATTCCACAGAGTGTGAGTTAGGTGAAGTGGATTTTTGGTGAAAAAATTGGTTTAGAAAGAAGTTATTCATCAATGATATGTTATGGACAGCTGGAAGCTGTTGTACAGGGCCGAAGGTATGGAGAGCATATCAGAACTGTGTCCTGATAGCTAAGTGAAGATCTGACAGGTCTCCCATGCTTTTTTGGAAGTTGGTTACCATGACCATTCCCTACTCTCAACTTTGCCACTTATAGTAGGGAAGGAGGTTCAGATGTATTATCTTTATGCTTTTGTCGGGAATTTTGACCTTTCCTCTCTCTTATGTCCTTTTCCAAGCCTTGAAGAGGAAGAATTGAAAAATGTGGTATTAAATGCAATCCTAGTTTAACAGCTGCATTATTTTACTGATTCAAATTAATGTTACCTTGGTCAAAGGTTGGGCAAGAATACTCAATGGGAAAAAGACAGTGTCTTCAACAAATGGTGTTGGGAAAACTGGACAGCTATATGCAAAAGAATGAAACTGGACCACTTCTGTATGCCATACGCAAAGATAAAATCAAAATGGATTCAAAACCTAAATGTGAGACCTGAAACTATAAAAATCCTAGAACAGAGCACAGGTAGTAATATCTCTGAATTGGCCATAGCAACATTTTCTTAGCTATGTTTCCTGAGGCAAGGGAAACAAAAGCAAAAATAAACTATTGGGGTATATCAAAATAAAAAGCTTCTGCACAATGAAGGAAATAATCAACAAAACTAGAAGAGTCCTGAAATGGGAGAAGATATTTGCAAATAACATATCTAATAAAGGGTTAGTATTCAAAATATGTAAAGAACTTAAACAACTCAACACCAAAAAAAAAAAAAACCCACACAAACAAAAACAAAAACAAAAAACAAAAAACCCCACAAAAATCCAATTTAAAAATGGGCTGGAGGCATGAACAGACATTTTTCCAAAGAAGACGTAGGTAGTCAAAAGGCACATGGAAAGATGCTCAACATCATTCATCATCAAGGAAATGCAAATCGAAACCATAATGAGATCTCACCTCATACCTGTCAGACTGGCTAAAATCAAAACACAAGAAACAACAAATGTTGGTGAGGATGTGGAGGAAAAAGAACCCCATGCACTGTTGGTGGGAATGCAAACTGGTGCAGCCACTGTGGAAGACAGTATGGAGGTTCCTCAGAAAAGGAAAAACAGAATTACCAGATGATCCAGTAATTCCACTGTTGGGTATTTACCCAAAGAATATGAACACACTCATTTGAAAAAGATATATGCACCCCTACATTTATCTCAGCATTATTTACAGTAGCCAAATTATGGAAGCAGCCCAGTGTCCACCAGTAGATGAACTGGTAAGTAGGATGTGGTGTATATATACAAATAGCAGTTTATTTCCACTTTGGGGATTTTTGTCTCACCATAAACTACTGGAATTTGCTTCTTTAATTAATAATATACTGGCTTTCATTGTTATATAAAAGATACCATGTGATGAAAATTGTTAAACAAAAATTGAGCCCTAAAAAGATCACAAAAGTTTGCGATCTTTGTGTTACAAAGGCAACTTGACTGGGGCGCCGTGGCTCCTTGCTCAGGGGGAGTCTTCTTCTTCCTCTGCCCCTCCCCCCCCACTTGTGCTCTGTCTCTCAAATCAATAAATAAAATCTTTAAAAAAAAAAAACCCAAAAAACAAATGCAACTTAACTTCAATTTCTCATTCTTACACTGAATTATTTGCTACAAATACACTCGCGTATAATTTAAAGGGTTATGCATAAAGACCATCATTACTAATTCATTTGGCATTCATTATAAGACCTTTAATCATGATGTATTAATTTGGTATAAATGTGGATATAATATATAATTTCTAAGTGATTCCATTATAATTTACCAGTTAAATAGTCTATTGTAATAAAAATAGTCTATTGTTATTTCAATATCTTCTCAAATATGCATCAAAGCGTAATGTTTAGTTTCTTTATGGAACAGCCAAAGTTAAGGAAAGCACCAAAGCGTAGTCCTTTCCCCGGAGTGTAGAGACAGTAGCGGAATCTCCAGGAGGAGGGTAGTATTATAAAAACCATGAAAAGCCCATCTAAAACCACCCACGGTTAATAACACAAACAAATGTTCTGCGGCGTGTTCCACTTGAAATTTCTGGAGGTCAATGCACAAACCTCAGAACCACCCCAACCCCTGACAGACCAAAGGGATCAGGCTGCGGTTTGGCTTTGTAAGTAGCTGACACCTAAGAAAGAGATGTTTTGACTATAAATAGCCACCCAGCCTTTCCGTGGCGCTGGCTCCTGGAGTGGTCACTTGGTCCCTCTATAATTTAGATTTTACATCTGTGCTGTGAGGCACTGGCAACCTGTGTATAATGTTAGTGAAAGAATCTGAAAATGCAAACCAAGACACGGTGTCTGGAAAGAACGTCCACCCCATGTTCTATGAGAGCCATTCCAGAAACCATAAGAAACTTCATCTTTCTTCTGAAACAGATTCACCCCTATGTCTCCATGCTTGAACAGTCTCTAGTCAAATGAAAAATGTCCCTAGACCTATACAACGGAAGAAGAAATTTCATTTTATACTGGCGACAGTGAGGAGAGGGTGGAGAAAAACACAATTGATCGATTTATCAACTTGTTGCTTTGAGTCCTTTGTCATAATTCCTCTCTGCTCCTTTTGGTGTTTCCTGACCTTCTGCTGACTAATTCTTCCCCATCACTGTTGGATCCTTCTGCTTTTAACCTCCTGGCAACGGCTTCCTAAATTAATGTGTGAACAGCAGGACAACAAACCCAGGGATGTCTACCTAGACTACTTTGAAAAAATATGGCAGTATAAAGAGAGTAAACAATAAGTAAAATGACATGCAATGGTGTGAAATGTGTAAGTTACTTTTGAATAGAAGACAAAAAATACAATTTATTATGAAAGACTCATTTGAGCTCTGAGGGTTAGCAGTTGCTGTCTCTAAATCACAAATAGCTAAGTCACGGCCAGTACCCAAGCTCTTCTGTGTATGTGTGCGTGTGTGTCTGTGCATGTCTGTGTCTTTGTGTATAGTTACTCGGTGACAAAGGGTAATGTCTGGGCTCCTTGCTTCTGTGTTCATAGTATCTGTTCGTTGTTTTTCTTATTGCTTTGTGTAGTCCAAATTTAGCAGCAAGAGGACGAGGGCCCTCAATTCCTCACTACCAGCTCCTCCACACACTCTTGGAGTCTCTTTGACCTTTCCAGGAGAATAAAGAGAATAATCCTGCAGAAGCTATAAGGTTTCTTCAATTTCCAGATGCTGTTATTCTACATTTCTATGATTCTAATTCTACTCCATGCTCTAATGGATGCAATTAACTCATTTTAAAATGGTGTCTTTCTTCACATGACTGCCAAGTATAGAATCTAAAAGTTTCTGATCATAAACACTGATGATTATGGGGGTGATTTCACTTGCTCTCCTGTATTTCTCTGCATTGGAATCCTCAGATTTTATTTATTTATTTTTTACACCAATAACCTTTCTGTTCATCCTGATTCGTCTGAGGTTCTGCAATCTGGCTTTGCACTGGTATGCCTCGCTTGGAGATGGACAGGATGGGTACGGTTACCTCCAGCGACCATGGCTGCAGCCCTTCTGGGAGTATTCCGGGCAGAGGTGCCGTATAAACACAAAGCCCTCGGCAAAGATGGTCTTATTCATCCTCATAACACCTCATGAGGTGCGTGCGCTGTGAACATTGTTAATACAAAGCTGCCAGGGCCACAAACAGAACAGAGATCATTTTCTCTCGCCGCATGAGGAATGACAACTTTTTCCTCACATTTCTTAAGGGGAATTATCCATCGGATGGCTTTGTGAATGCCAGCCTGTATGTATCTGTCTGATCGCTCACAGATGTGACCTAAAGACTTGTTTGCAAGAAAAGCAATATCCCAAGCTTAAAAGTTTATACATATGCAGGTGCCTCTCACTGCAAACCAAATTGAAAAAGGTTAATGTGGTGTACTGAAATAAAAATGTGTAGGACTGCTTATAGGGAAAAGCATCTGTTGAACAAGGAAATGAATACATGTTACCTCTGGACATTCATACCTTATAAATGCAGGTCCTTGGTATTACTCATCATTGCTTTTAACATTTTAATAAAGATTATGCTGTAACAACATGAATTTTATCTTAGCAATAAGGCCCAGAAATGGCAGTCAATGTAATTAAATCTATTATCAATGACGGAGTAAGGAGTTAACTCTTATGTGAAGCCAATCCCCTTAGCAGACCACATAAAAATTATTACTCAAATGCCCCAGTGAAATGTCATAGTGTCCCCAGAGGGCAATTCCTGGTAGCATCAGAAAGAGTACATAAAGAGATATAAAGTACAGGCTGCCCATAAAGCATTACCAAGAAGCTATCTAAAAAGAAAAATTCAACAAAAGGGATCATACTTTCATTGGAAAATACCCTTTTCCTCGTGGCGGATTTGGAATGCAGGATTTTAAAATAAAACCCATATCCAGAAAAGCAGATATACTGCCTGCCTAATTAAGAGGTATACTAATTAAGAATGGCATTATACAGTTTATGACAGTATTTTATTTGGTACATTTCATTTTTAGACTCTTCAACTGTTGGAAGTTGATTTTGATCATTAAAATGCACAAACATGACTAGCTGCATATAGATCTGAGCATGGCTTATATCCCTGACCAACCAAAAGGTCACAAGTACATTAGTTGAAATCCATCTTCAGAGGAATAAAATTTTATAACTTGTAGTTAAGAAGAAAATGTTTTCTTTATAGAATACTTTGAATTGTTTAATTTGCGACACTGTGGGGTCCTTTCAGTGAACAAACACAGGTCTAGGGACTAGCCTAGTTGGTAGAATGTAAAAAAAATGAAATTGATCTTAAAAAGACCTGACTTCTGTTTCATTCCACTACGAAACTAAGCAAAACCGAAGACACAGATAGCAATCTTAAAATTATCTTTAAAAAACGGGTTGATTTTATTTAAGGGCAAGTAAATATGACTTTTTCGTATCTTGAGGATGATAAATGGCTAATGTGAAATTTTACTCACTCTTCGCTATATGCATATTTACATACTGAATTTTTGTATATACTTAGACACTGAACTCCAGCTTTCTCAGAAACTGTGTTCTACATATCCTATCTTATTCAATTTTTAGCGNCCAGAAGCTGTGTTCTACATATCCTATCTTATTCAATTTTTAGCGTAATTTCTGAGGGATTATTACTATCTTTTCCATCTTATAAATGAGGGAGTGGATGCTCGGGGAAGTTAACTCATGATATTTGAGATGGTATGAGGGAGGGCTTGCTTTGAACCCAAGGTGACTCCCAAGTTTATGCTCTTTTTTACTCTACCAGTGTTGGCCAAACTGTTTAACACACTATTTATCCTAATCCCACCTGTGAAATTTCAATTTATATGGGTGACTGAGTGATGACACACAGAGGTCAATGCTACTGGAGAGAGGTTTTTTTGCTTTGGGTGTCCGAGAGAAGAGGACCCACCAGCTCATGCAGGGCTACAAAGGGAAACACAGGTTTGGTCAAGAGCCAGAGAGGAATGCATGGCCCACAGCCCTCATTCTCCAGGGGAAGGAGGATACAAGGCAGGTCAAGCAACAGCACAGTCTTAGGATTGGATAGTTTGAATAATTTCAGCAGCCTTCAGGTTATAGAGGTGGTCTATAGATGACCCGGGGGCGATCTGGGACAACAAAAATACTGGCCTGGTGTGTAAGGTAGAAAAAGTACGTAGCTGGGATGTAAACAAGGGATATGTTTGTCTATGACAAATGTATTTGCAGGTATTATGATCTGAATGTTTGTGTTCCCTCCAAATTAATACGTTGAAATCCTAACCCTTAATGCGATGGTATTGGGAGGTAGGGCCTTTGGAAGATGCTTAGATCATGTGAGTGGAGACCTCATGAATGGGATTAGCGTTCTTATAAAAGAGACTCCAGAGAGCTCCCTCTACCCTTCTACCACATGAGAACACAGGGAGAAGTTGCCAGCTATGAACCAGGAATAAGGTCCTCATAGAATGGGACCATGCTGGTAGCCTTGATTTGGACTTCCCAGACTCCAGAATTATGCGCAAAAATTTCTATTGATTAGAAGCAACCTGGTCTGTGGTACTTTCAAGAGCAGCCTAAACAGGCTGAAGCCTCTGGAAAGTTTACTGTCTTTAGGAATTAGCTAGATCAGGGAGGAGTAGTCCGTCAAAGATTAGCAAGGGCCCCCAAGGATGTCAAAACATCATAAAATACAGGAGAAAAAAAAATCCCATTGTTGTTTGAAAAAGAAAATTGTCTTTGGTATGAATTTGGTAAATCATGCAAACTTTATACTTGGCTTGAATATTCACAATGCCTATTAGCATATTTAAGTTTGCATGAAGTCCTACAGTAAAGTGACCTTTTTAACACTGTTTAACCCAGAGCTCCTTAAATTGATTTGACCCAACACCTATTAACATTTAGAAGAACATTAATTTTATGAACTACAGCTTTTTACCCAACTTTTTTCATATTTTAAATTACGTGGTTTTTAAACCTGTCATTGAGCATTAATTATAACATACACTTCATATGCTTTGTGTATTGGCGATATTTCTAATGTTAAAAAAATACAACGTGCGTTGGGATATTTTGAAATAATTATCCTTCTAAACAGATTTTTTTCCCCATGCAATGAAAAGGTCTGAATATAACCAACCATTTTCAACGGGATGATGTCCTAAAAGACATTTACGATGCAAACCACTTGCAATTCTTTTTCAGACACAGTGAGTATGTGTGCAAATCAATACTGTTCACCTACTTTTAGCAATTCCTATAATGCTAACTCCTATATCTGCTTTAAAATATAGGAAAATGATTTTTAACATTAATAAGTTTAAGAACATCCAAAACCTGGACATTGAGGATTCAGAATCATGCACTGCCAGAAATAACTTTTGTCTAAATTGGACCTTCTACATATGCAATGAGACCTGATTCTGTATTATTTCATGTACTGCTAAGCCTGTGTTTCTGTCAGTGAATAATTATTTTGAGTTATTAGAAGGAAAATGAAGCATAACATTTGCATGATTTCCCCCATACTACAGAATTGAGTCAACAATTAAAAGGGGAAAAAAAATCAGCACACAAAATTGTCTGCCCTGAAAACAAAGGAATGATCTTGTTCCCCTTCTTCCTCATCTTCCCAAGTCTTGCTGACCCAATTACAAATTTTCCAATAGTATCATATGTAATCCAAATGGCAAACGTACTGGCTAAACTTGTAGTCCTTTCAGAGCACCTGTGACTGGGATGATATCTTTAAGTCTAGTAATGACCCAACCCAGAAGGGGGAAATGGAGAATGGGAAATCTAATTACTTCAGCTTTGGAGTTATACTGCTGCTGAGAGAATTCTTCCTTTGTCATGCTTTTCCCATCCCAAAGAGTTATCTTTATGGTAGTTCAAAGTGAGGGCTTACATAACTAGTTCATTCTTTCCTTCTTCACACAATAAGTATTTATTACAAGCCAAAATGGCTTTGATGGAAGAAAAAGTCCCTGCACTTCATGGAGCAAATTCTATACGTGGAAAGAACTAACAAGCAAATAATTAAGTTCATAAATAAAGAAACGTGAAAATATATAGAAATCAGTGATATAGAGAAAATTGGCAGTTTGATGTAAAGGTGAATGACTTGTTCACTACTATGAATTCAGTGGTCAAGGGAGGACTCACTAAGGAGACAATTATTTAAACTGAACAAAAGAAGGAGCCAGGGAAAAGGCTCCCATTCACATCCTCCTCCTTTCAAAATACATTGAACGAGATTCCCCATCATCTGACTAATATCAAGGCGCAAATACCACCACCAACAAAACATAAACTGTGTTTGAGATGAAAAATAAGTAATACAGTGTTTAGAAAGCAGTTCTCCAAAGAATGATTTACTGGAATGCAGATGATTCTTTTTCCACTTTGAACTTTCTTTAAAATACACAGATTCTAGTTATTCTTTCTGGTCCTCATTTTCAAAAGCACTTGTTAAACAACCACCTTCACATGCTTAAGTTAGTGACTTTGTTCCCTTCAATTCTGGAGTTAGGACATCTGTGACTATTTTGTCCTTGATAGTGGTGATTCCCAAATGAGGCACCATCTCTCACTGGGAAAGCTTGTTGAAATATGAATACCTCATCTGAACCTCCAGTGATTCCAATATAAACTATACCCCCAAATTGTTATGACTTCACCTCAAACTGAGGGAGCAAAAGGCTGGGCTAGCAGAGCTTGGGTTCTAGGTCTGTGTGTGGGGACAGGAGTTGAGTTACACAATGGGAGAGCTCGTTCTCCAGTAAACCTGGACACTGAGCTAAGTTCTGGAAGATCCACTATACCAGTGGTTTTCCTAAGGGGTTGAAGGAAGGCTTGGGTTCCCAGACATTATTCAGAGGCCTAGAAAGTAAAGCTTTGGGTTTCACTTCTGTGTAAACTAGAGTAACTTTTTCTTTGACTGTATTATATATTGGGGTTACATACATGATTTTACTTGGAAAAGTTCTATTTCTTTTTTTTTTTTAAGATTTTATTTATTTATTTGACATAGAGAGAGAGGGGCAGTGAGAGAGAGAAAACAAGCAGGGGGAGTGGGAGAGGAAAAAGCAGGCTCCCAGCAGGGAGCCTGATGTGGGGCTTGGTCCGCAGGGTCCTGGGATCATGCCCTGAGCTGAAGGCAAACACTTAATGACTGAGCCACCCAGGCACCCCAACTATTTCTGAATAGATTAAACACCGCGGAACCATGTAGTGGAGAAAGAGCTGGGAATTATATTTCCATAGAGCAAGGAATGTCCAGAGTCCACAAAGATTGCAGGCACCAGAAATGATAGGTGAGCTTTTGGAATTGGGGTAAATTTATAGGTCAAACTTAATAATAATGCTTGATTAAGATTTTTAATGCACAGTTTTGCTTTCTATGCACAGAAAAATGTGAACAGGGTTGTGAATAATAATAATAATAAAATAATTTAAGGAACCATTAAATTACAAGATTGCACATTTTATGTCATTTTTTTCACACAATGAGTCACTGAGGAAGGTGTTAATATCCCCATATTCCAAGTGAATAAATTGAAGCTTAGAGATATTAAATACCTTCCCCACTGGCTCCTGGGAAATATAGAACTTTAACCTAGGATCTGTCTGGTTTCAAAGATCATGTTCTTAATCACAACTTCCAAGTAGATCATACCTTAGAACAAGAGGGCTTTGCCTTTTCAGTGATGAGATTTACAGACGATTTGATAAAGTCCTCGCCATACTTAACTCATTCCCACCATAAGTTTATGCAGTTTAGAAATCACTCTAGATGAACCATCGCTAATAGAGACTGAGGGAAAAGTAGGAGAGGGCATCTCTTTACTTCTCCATCCATTTCAGAATGTGAGAGGCAGTCCTTGTGTGAAGAGAAAGCAAGCTATGTAAAAATTCAGGGCTGCACAAGTGCTTTGCCAATGAGGTAATGGAGGGGCAGAGGTCGCAGGGCTGGAAGCATGAACAAAAGAAAGATTAAGAAATCCTTCCAGTTTTACCAAACCACACCAAACAAAAACAGTTACTTTAACCTATTCTTTGTGCTTTTACCCTCTTACTGCTCTCAAACCAGATAAAATATTCTGTTGCTGCCAGTCATTTACTGTGAATGCTTTTAAAGCTGAAATTGTTCCAGCCAGAAATAATGGAGGTCTGTTTCCAGAAATGTCTGGGGCTAAAGAAAGGCATGCTCAATTGCATCCATGAGTTACTGACTTCTTATAGCCACAGTCCCTGAATGGCAGCCACTTCTGTCATTCTGATTTAATAATTTATTTAGAATTCTCTGTCATGGACTATATTCATGGTGAGTCCAAACAAAACCGAAAGATCATTTTCCTCTAATGACTATATAACTCTGTTTTCAGATTTGGGCAAATTTACAGAGGACTTTATATTCTATAACTGATTGTTTTTCCTAATCTAAAATTAAATGTAGTAACAGTGCCCCCGCTGCTATAAAGAGAAATGTATACATTAGGCCCTTCCTTCTAAATTGGGCATTTTCTCGAGAGTGTTTGAATCCTAGTAGGCACAAATCCAATGTATAAAATGTATAATATACTTTATGATGAAGAGGTACAACTGGGGTTGTAAGCTTCAATAAATCAGAACAGCTTCACATCGGCCAGATTGCAGCTTTGAGTGGGTGGAAACCTACAATGCAATTGAGAAGTAAACAGCATTGGGGTCTACAGTTTTTCCCACTGAAGTTTTGGCTCACCTGCTGACAAAAGCAATTTATGTGCTGCAGAAACTACGCTTCTATCAGACAAAAGGTAGAAAAGCTGATGGCCATCTTTTTCCTGGAAGGGTATGTAAGACAATTGCTTGAATGGAAACTGGTATCAGAGCAATACTTTTAATTGATGTTTGCCAGTGACTCGACCACAAGAAGATCAAAACAACTTCGGAAAGAATCTTGTCTATAGTATTAAATTATGTTACTGATATTATGATATTATGATACTGGCAGAAATAAATAATCTGCCACTTTATATGCAGGATCTACTTTTCTTGGCGAGCAATTCTTGATATTCTTACTAAAATAATATGAGCAATGTAAAGATTCTATGTTATGGAGTTTAAAATATTGTAAATCCTATAGTCCAGCCCAGTCCAACTTTTTTTCCTATCAAGAACCAGTCTGTAACTATGTTAGGTGTTGCAGTTACATACAGTTTCTATCTCCTTTTTCTCCCTCCTTCTCTCTCTCTCTCTCTCTCTCTCTCCCTGTCTTACTCCTTTCCCTCCCCTCCCCTTCCTTCCTTCCTTTCTTCCTTTCTTCCTTAAACACTTAAAATTGCAAAAACATTCTTATCTCATGGGCCATACAAAAACAGGCTATGGGTCTGTTAATCATATTTAATTTTTAGGAATATTACATAATGATAACCTTCTGCCTAGAAAATGGCTGAGTCAAGAAGACAAGAAGGACAGGGATATGCAAATATGATTGACAAAGTTTAATTAAGAAAAGATTACCTTCAACATTTTGGATGTCCAAATGCCCACCAGATATTTCCATTTTCTCTGCTTACTTAGCTATGAATAGGACTTGTGCAGACCAGAGACATGAAACATTGTGGGGCCCACCTATTATATTTCATCAGTCACGCAAAAACTCTCTGAGTCAAAGGCAGCACCAATACAGAGAGGACAGAGTTGTAATTTTTGATGTTATGGTCTACAGTAACTTGTTGTTGTTATTGTTGTTTCAAGGCTTCAACTTTTTTTTTTTTTTAGAGCGGTTTTAGGTTCACTGCAAAGTTGAGAGGAAGAAAGAGCAATTTCCCGTATCACCGTCTAACCGCACCCCCCCCACAACCTCACCCATTATCGACATTCCCCTATCAGGTGTACATTTGTTACAATGTCCATAGGATTCACTCTTGGTGTGGACATTATATGGGTTTGGACATGCATATAATGGCATGTATTTATCATTATAGTGTTATATAGAGTAGTTTCACTGTCTCTGTACTCTGTCTATTAATCCCTTCTCCTCCAGCCCCAGCAACAACTGGTATTTTTACTGCCTCCATAGTTTTGCCTTTTACAGAAAGTCATATAGTTGCAATAATACAATATGTAACCTTTGCAGATTGGCCTCTTTCACTTAGGAATACGCCCTTAGGGTTCCTCCATGTCTTTTCTTGGCTTGATAGCTCATTTCTTTTTAGTGCAGAAAAATATTATGTTGTTTGGATGGACCATAGTTTATTTATCCATTCACCTACTGAAAGGCATCTTAGTTGCTTCCAGATTTTGGCAATTGTAAGTAAAGCTGCTATAAACACTGTTTGTAGGTTTTCACGTAGACATAAGATCTTAGCTCCTTTGGGTAAATACCAAACACAATCACTAGGTCAACAACCTTATTTTTAAATAAGTTAAATTTGTGCTTATTTCTCTTCAGTATTATGGGATCTATGGAATTGCCCAATTAGGGGTTGACCTAAGACTATGGAGTGGCCACTGTTCTCAGCCCTATGGTTTGATTCACAGGGTGATTCTCCATTTTAAAGTGTAGCATGAAGGGTAATTACTTTGAATTGCTTATCTCTCCAATTTCCTGCATTTGTACAGACATTTCAGTTAGCTTTTATGGAAATTAAATAAAAATAATATATTTGTTTAAATTATCTACATTTCTAGAGCTTCTCCTTTTCTTCTTCATTTTTTTTTTAGTGAGAATAATTTCAATTATGTTACTTTATTTGTCCTAACAATATTACTGATTTACTAAAGGAATACATATTAAGATATACATATTGGTCAAGAAATGGGGCATTCAAAGGAAGAACAGTTAAGATCCTTATCCAAGAACACATGGCATATGTTGGGCTTTTAACACGATCTAGGAGAACCTGAACATTAAAGACCAATATGGGGACAACACTGGCAGTTTAGTAATCTCATAAGCAAGAACATAGAGAATATAGAAAAGCATAGTTCTGAAAAAAAGCAAAAACAGGGCGATTGAAGAAAATCCAAAGATTCTCATCTTTTAAAATATTTTATAATCATTAGTGCTCTGATGAAAAATAAATTTGTATTTTCCCACCAGGAACTGGTTATCTGTTAGGGTACTTGATGCTTTACTTTTTCAACACTTGCATGCTAGTAAACGTATTTAGTGCAAAATTTTACTTACTATAAAAGTCTTTAGGGTTTAGACATTTAGGAGTAGGACAAAAGCACAGATACCCATTCACATATTGATGTTAGAATGCCAGCAAAATGGGATTACTTTGATAACCCCTCTTCCTGGTTTCTGTAGCTAATCCCCTTTTCCCACAAGAGATGTTTATAGGTAACACAACTCTGTTAATGTTCTCAACTTGGTAATAAGTGAGTGCTTTTACATTCAATTAGCCCCTGGTCTCAGCATCACACTTAACTCTTCAAATATCTTCTTGATAATAACCCCAAAGTTGAATAATTCCTGCCATTATTGACTGATAGGGACTCAACATCTTCTCTGACTTACATGGGGTGGGTTGAGGCAGTGGGGAAGGACTGTATAATTAAAGTTAGATCAGAAAGCAGAGTATCGGGAGATAAAAAACAACCTTCCCTTATAAACATGAATGGCATAACACTGAAACAAGTTGAAATCATGGGAGTTTGCCAAGAGCATTCTTGAGTTTGAGAAAATTTCCCAAGTTATTTTTCAATTGCTTCTTACTGAACTCTGCTAACCAATTCTCTGCCTTGAAATAGCTATTCAAGAAAGCATGAGAACCCGCAGTGTCGATATTGGAAAGCCTCAAACTGTAGTGGAACCAGTTGCCAAAGTGACTCCGAAGCAATAGTTTACAGAAGAAAAAGGAATTGTCATCAACCACTACAAAAGAAAGAGCTAAACAGCTTAAAAGTGGAATATACAGCAGAAGAAAAGGAAGAAAATATCTGCCTGCTTGAAGAAAAATGCACTCCCTGATCTTAATTGCTCAAAATTGAGAGTTTAAGGGTTCATTATTTAAATGTTCAGCCTTTCTATGCATTAAAAAATACTGACAAGGTCTGAACAAATTGTTAACTAGTAATCAGGAGCATTCTTTGCTAGCCTTAAATTACCTGTGTGCACAGTGTATACTGAGCGTATGAATTGGGGCAGAATATTCTAGTTATGGCACAATGGGTTCTTTGTCCTTTTCCACCAATAGATTGAATTATACTTGTTCCCCAGCAAGAAGCCCTCAAAAATTATATAATTGAATCTTTGTTTTTTCCTGATAATGATGCAACCCTGAAAAGTTGATCTGGAAGCAGAAAAGAAAATTATTTTTCTATTTTTTTTTCCCTCTGAGTGGCTAAGCACAAGAGCTTGAATACTTCTGCCAATAATTGACTTGCAACATTGATAACTCAGTGCCATTGCCTTGTTTGCACACCTACATCCATCTGAATGAGGCAGAGGCAGACTAGTGTGGTAGAAAGAGCTCTGGTCAAGGTGTTGGAGAACATGGGACCTATAGGATTCTATCACCAGGCACACAATGCATGCTTCTGATCAAGTTTTGTAATCCCTTGTGTCCAGCTGCTTCATTTTTAGAGTGGGCATGACAATAACTGCCCTACCCAAATCAGGGAAATGTGTAGGGTAGTTATGACGTGTGTTCACAGAAAAAATGGTCAAGAAATATAGCTATAGACACAGACACTTCTCCAAAGAAGACATACAACTGGATAACACACTCATGAAAAAATGTTCAACATCACTAGCCATCAGAGAAATACAAATCAAAACCACAATGAGAAACTACCTTATACCAGTGAGAATGTGAAAATTAACAAGACAGGAAACAAGTGTTGGCAAGGTTGTGGAGAAAGGGAAATCCTCTCATACTGCTGGTGGGAATGCAAGTTGGTATAGCTACTTTGGAAAACAATATGGAGGTTCCTCAAGACATTAAATAAATACAGAGCTACCCTATGACCCAGAGATTGCACTACTAGGTATTTACCCCAAAGATACAGAAGTAGTAAAAAGAAGGGGCACATGCACCCCAATGTTCATAGCAGCAATGTCCACAATAGCCAAACTGTGGAAGGAAACAAGATGCCCTTCAACAGATGAATGGATAAAGAAGGTGTGGTTCATATATACAATGGAATATTACTCAGCCATCAGAAAGGATGAATGCACACCATTTGCATTGACATGGATGGAACTGGAGGGGATTATGCTAAGTGAAATAAGTCAAGCAGAGAAAGACAATTATCATATGATTTTCACTCATATGTGGAACATAAGGAATAGAGTGGAGGACCCCAGGGGAAGGGAGGGAAAACTGAATGGGAAGAAATCAGAGAGGGAGACAAGCCATGAGAGACTCTGGACTCTGGGAAACAAACTGAGGGTTACAGAAGGGAGGGTGGTGGGAGGATGGGGTAACTGGATGATGGGTATTAAGGAGGGCACGTGCTGGGATGAGCACTGGGTGTTATACACAACTAATGAATCGTTGAACACTAGAACAAAAACTTATGATGTACTATATGCTGGTTAACTAAATATTTTAAAAAATCCTTTCATTCATGGGGAATAAAAAGAAATATAGCTATGGGGATAATACTACTTTGGACATTCTGACCCTGAATCTTAGTCCTCCTTTTCCCCATCTTCCCTATTGATCTCTGTGTTGGGCATGACATTCCTAATTCATTAGTGAAATCTTTCAGATCTATTTTTGAATAAGTCCTAAGGTTGCCCCCTTCTTGCCATGTCCAGAGCTCACATCCTGGTTCTGGCCTCACCATCTCTTACAGGATGAACCTAACTATTTTCCTTGCTGCCATGTGTCCACCCCCAACAGTTTACTCTCCACAGAGCAGCCACAGCAATCCTTTAAAAATAAAATTTTGATCTCTTCACTCCTTGGTTCAAAACCCTCCTGATGAGTGCTTCTCACACAGATATTCATCAGAAGTCCTCATCACTTCCTGCAATGCCAGTAGGGGTGGCAATCTATCATTTTTATACAGTCCACCAGCTAAGGATGATTGCTACATTGTTAAATGGTTGTCACATGAACATACTACATAATTCAAATCTCACTGTCCATAAAGTTTTATTGGAACATAGCCATGTTTAGTCATTTGTTTAGACATTTAGTCAAACATTTAGTCATTTACAAACTATCTATGACTGCTTTCATTCATCCACAGTGCAGAGTTGGGTTGTTCCTAAATACACATTATGGCCTGCAAAGTCTAAAATGTTCACTAGTTATCTCTTAACAGAAAATTTTGCCAACCTTTGCCTACAGGGTGTGATCCCTCTTCTTTCCTACCATTTTTCTCATTGTTATTCTGCTTCAGCCATGCTGACAGCTTGTTCTTTTATGCTGTTCTTGCTACAGCGCTATTTTACATACTGCTTCCTTTTTGCCTGTGGATATTTTCCTGGATAGTCTATGACTTCCTCTTTCATATGACTCTAGAATCTGGTATTTTCTCAAAAGGGTCTTTCTTGAAAATCTTACAGAAAATTATCATATGTTATATGTTATCATATGTTATATGTTATCATATATTATATGTTATAAACTGTTATAAAATTTAAACACTTATAAAATTTAAAATAGTATATAAAAAATTTTTAAGCTCTAATCCACGGTTTGTCAGAGCTCACACTCTCTTTTAGATATTAAAATTTGTAATTGTTAAAAATCAGTGTCAAATATCATATATTTGTAATGACTCAGTTTAGAGGAAAAAACTGAGAATGAAAAATTACACGCTTCTTTTTTTTTCCCCCAGCTCTTCTAAGAGCTTACTATGTGACTCTGGACAAATAAGTTAGCATAAAGAGACTCAGTTTTCCCTTCAATGATTTAATGATTATTCCCTTTGAGCTGCATTATAAATATGATGGATAAACGTTGGCATATAACAATTACATTTTTAAAAGCCTCAAGAACAGCAAGAACAATCAAACCTCTATTCAACATATTATAGCATATGCGATTCCTACCGGGATTTCATTCTCAAGACTTCTTGGAAGAGTGACTACCTCTACCAAATGACTATCTATACTTAAACCTGCGAAGTGCATATCTAGCAACAGCACCTTTATTGGCTTTCTAGGGCTGTCATAAAAAATACCACAAACTGGGTGGCTTAAAACAACAGAAATGTATTGTCTCACAGTTTTGGAGGCTAGAAGTTCAAATCAAGGTGTTGGCAGGGCCATGTTCCTTTGAAATCTGTAAGAGAATCCTTCTTTGCCTCCTTCTACCTTTTGGTGGTTTGCCAGTAATCTTTGATGTTCATTGGCTGGCAGCTGCATAACTATAACATATGCTTTCTTGTCATCAGGTGTTCTCCCTGTGTTTCTCTGTCTTCACATGGCTACCTTCTTAAGCACACCAGTCATACTAGATTAGGAGCTTACGTTATGCCTGGATGATCTCTAAAACTTTACCAATTCTACCTGGAATGACTCTATGTCCACTAAGGTCATATTGTGAGGTACTGGGAATGAAGACTTCAACATATTTTTGGGGGGTGGGGTGGGGTACAATATAACCCACAATAGTACCCAAAAGTGCAATGGCAAGGATCTTTAATACTTATCTTCAGGAACACAGATGAATTGCTTACTCTACAATGCATATTCTTTCATGTATATTTGCTCATTATCATTGTAAACAGCATTTGGGGCGGGGGGGATCAACAGTTGGTACTGTGATTGCCCAGTTTCTTCCATGGTATTTGATAGGCGCTGAGGCCCAAGTTGAAGAAGAAGAATGGACAACTGATGATTTCACCATCTGCCTTATATGTGACACTAACATATTTATGCTCACCACTGGAGTCCCATAGTCAGCTACAATGAGGCCTTTAAGTTTTTAGATTAGTGGACTGGAATCTTGTCAGTTTGCTCTAAACTAGAAAAAAATCTCATGAAATGCTGTCCATTTACAGACCTTTTTATAAAATTCAATGCTTTCAATTTTTAAAATGAGTGAGTTGTGAATGTATTAACCATTTAATAAGAGATTGTAATGACCACAGGGCAGGTTTAAATTGACATACATGAAAAAGTCAAAGAATTGCCTTTTGGGGTTAGTTTATTTCTTACTTTTTAAACAGTCCTGGTGACATATCAGACACAGAAAATACATTAATATGCCTATAAAAGGAAAGTACAGTCATGGCAGTGGGGTTAAGTGGTTGTGCCATCCCTTCCACAGATAATAATTATTTAAGCTGGATAAAACATAAAAAAAACCCTAATAATTTAAAGACACTGAATGTGTCCAACACTGTGTAAAAGCTGGAGAGAGCTTATTCTTGAAAAAAAAAAAAAAGAAGAAAGAAAAACATAGTTACAAAGAGTATGAATTGGGGGTATTTCCCAATACCCATGGCTACAACAGAGGAAAATGGTGGTGGAAAAACAAAGCCTTGACAAATGGTTGCAGAAATCAGAGTTTAGGATTGGAAAAAACTTAGAAATATAAAGATGAAACTCTAAGAGCAAGATAATTGCAGAGGAAGGAAACCAAAAACCCATAGTGTTTGATAGATAAACTATGCATGGTGATGGGAAATTCTATAGGCCCTGCAACAAAGCGGGAAGGGGTCAGAGAGGAACCTACTCTTGAAAGATGAAAGATGCATGGAGGAAGATACATAATTTTGCTGCTTTTTAAGCTGAATACATTTTCCAGTTGCATGAAACTTAGCCAGCAGAAGGCTGAAGCCTCAGGGATTTGAAGCGTCAGAAGTGAGATCCTAAGGATATGCCACAGAAGCTAGATTTAGAAGGAAATTCCTAGAAGGAAAAAAAAATCTACAGAAAAGAGAGTCCCAAAAAAAGAATAAAATCTTGGCCCAAATCCCTCACTGCCAAATTACACAGGCACAGGGAAGAATTCCAAGAGGTTAAACTAATAAAAGCATTTGGAATTCTTAAAAACAGTGCAGAGATATCAGTAGCTACACACTACAAAAGAAGGTGAACATTGCATTTGATGTTCAGGAAGATTAAATGAATATTGGAATAAAAGAGCACAATTCTCAGGACAGTACAAAATCCAGTGTCACAACAATGTATTATCTTTAATGTCCACTTTACAACCAAAAATTACTAGACATGTAAAGATAGAAAAAGTGTGACCCATAAATAGGAACAAAGACAGTCAATAGAAACTGACTTCCAAGGGTCCCAGGTGTTTGATTTAGCAGATAAAAACTTTGAAGCAGTGTTTATAAATATTCTCAAATAAAAAAAGTATGATGACAGTGAGTGAAAAGAAAAATCTCAAAAAAGAAATATCTATAGAAAAAAATAGAAATTTGACAACTGAAAAATTCAATAAAGCTTAAAAATTAACTAGATAGACTTAACAGTATATTCGAGATAGAAGAATAAAGTACCAAAAAACTTGAAGAATGATCAATACAAATTACCCAATTTGAAGAACAGAGAAAAAAAATGATTGAAGGAAAATAAATAGATTCTAAGAGGCTTATGTGAGAATATCAGTTAGGCTATTATATATGTAGTTGGAGTTCCCGAGAGAGAAAGAGAAATGACCAGGAAACATTTTTTAAAGAAAAAATAGCAGAATCCTTCCCAAATTTGATGGAAAACATTAAACTCAGATACAAGCAACTCAATAACTTCAAATAGGAGTAAAATAAAGAAAAAACATTCCTAAATACATCATAGTTAATCTGCTGATGCCCAAAAATGACAAATAAAATCTTGCACTCAGCCAGAGAAAACATATACATTAATAACAGGTGAAGGATGCTATGATTTACTGACTTCTCTTAAGAAACTATGGAGGAGAGAAGATACTGAAATGACACAATACAACTGCTAGAAGAAAAAAGAAGCTGTCAATAATAAATTCTATGTTTAATAAAACTATCCTAAAAAATAAACATGAAATTAAAACTTTTTCAGATAAGTAAGAAGTGAGAAAATTTATTACCAGACCTGCATTACAAATAATGTAAAGGAAGGTGTTCAGGTTATATAAACATATTTCCTTTTCTTAATTTCTTTAAAAGAGAAAATGCTGTTTAAAGCAAAACCAAACAACCCCCATCAAACCTCTCTCCAAAACAAGCAAACCCAACAAACAAAAGACAATTTATTGATGAGTTTATAATGTATGTAAATGTCATTATATAATAATAGCTCAAAAGAGAGAAGGTAAATGGAAATATACTGTTGGAGTATTACAACTAACTTTAGAATGTATATTTTAATTTCTAAGAAATCATGAGACAGTAATTCAGAAACATATAACTAGAAAACCAAAACATAAGTTAAAATGAAATTTTAAAAAATACCTGATTAACACCAAAGAAGGGAAGAAAGGTAAAATTAATCAAATTAGGGTTAATTTCTAGACATGCAAAAATACAGAAAGTGTGTAGGTATAATGTATAATATACATGTATATATTATAATGTACGTATGTAAATTATATATTTACATGTATATACATATTATAAATGTATATACACCTAATAATAACACATAGATGAAAATCTAAGAGAAACTAAGGGGGAGAAATAGACAAATCTACAATCAAGGATGGAGACTTTATACTATTATCAGTAATTGATAAGACAGATGAAAAATCAGTAAGAAAATACAAGATCAAAAGGACATTACCAAACTAGCTGACAATTACAGAACAATTCACCAAATAACTGCAGAATACACACTGTTTCTATGAACATTTCAAATTCTCACCCTAGTGAGCCATATGTCAGGACTTAAATTTAAAAATTATGATATTATGGAGTAAATTCTCAGACTAGAATGGAATTAAAATAGAAATCAGCAATAACAATATATGTAGAAAAAGTTGAATTATCTAGAAATTAAGTAACACTTCTTAAAAACCATGGGAGAAAGAAGCCACCACAAAATAA
The DNA here is from genome assembly GCF_002007445.2 of Ailuropoda melanoleuca. Taxonomy (NCBI): domain Eukaryota; kingdom Metazoa; phylum Chordata; class Mammalia; order Carnivora; family Ursidae; genus Ailuropoda; species Ailuropoda melanoleuca. The sequence continues at coordinate 9,367,052 of NC_048232.1, read as the reverse complement.
AATTATTCTGAATGGAATAATAACGATGATAATATAAACTAAAATTTGTGGAATATAGCTAATGTGGTGTTTGGGGAAATTTTATAGCTTTAAAGGCATATATAAGAAAAAGGAAAAAAAGGTAAAGTCAGTAATGTAAGCTTCCAGCATAGAAGGCAGAAAAATGGGCTCTCAAAGAGGTCTATGCTCTAATTTCTGCAACCTGTAAATACATGACCTTGGATGTTAATAAATATATATTATAAATTCTACCAAACATCTAGGGAAGGAAAAAAAAAAACCTAATCCTACACAAAATCTTTCAGAAAATAAAGAAGGAAGGCATACTTCCCAACCTATTTTATGAGATCAATCTTACTCTGAGAGCACACCAGACAAACACATTACAAGAGAAGAAAGGTGCCAACCAGTACCTTAATGAACAGAGACACAAAAATCCTTAATCAAAATATTAACAAATCAAATCCTTGGTATATAAAAAGACAAACCCTTTCATTAAGACTTTCAGCAAACAATGAACAGAAAACTTCCTTTCGTGGTAAAGGGTATGCATGAAAAACCCTCTACAGACATCACACTCTGTGATGAAAGACTGAATGTTTCCCCCGAAGACTGAGAACAAGTAAAGCACATTCATTCTCAATATTTATATTTAGTGTTTTACTAGAAATCTTAGCTATTTCAGTCAGTTAAGACAAGGGATAAAAGAAATACAGGTTGGAAAGGATGCAGTGTTTTGATCAAAAGTTGATATTGTATTTGGAAAAGGCTAAGAAATGCATACGCAAAAAATACCCACTAGAGCTAATAAGTCAATTTATCAGGATAGTAGTACAGGTGGTCAGTATACAAAACCCAAAAGTCTTTATGTATAACAGCAACAAAAGCTGAAAAATGAAATAAAAAATACAACTCCACTTCAAAAACATCCAAAAACATTGTATACTCAATTTTTAAATTTAAAAAAATTGTAAAATACTTGTTTACCCAAAACTACAATCCATCGCTGAATCTAAAGAATAACTAAATAAATGGTTATGGGTGGAAGACTCAAAGTAGTTAAAATGTCAGTTGTACAAATTGAACTATATATTAAATACAACTCTAATAAAAATTTCAACAGGCTTTTTGAGGGAAAAATTTATAAGCTAATTCTAAATTTATATGAAGATGAAATCAACCTAGAATAGCGAAAGTAATTTTGAAAAAGAAAAACAAAGTTGGAGAACTTACACCACCTGTTTTCAAGATTTACTATGAAGCTAGGGCAATATCTACAGTGTGGAATTAGTGAAAACATAGATTATATCACTTAATAGGGACTCCAGACGAGAACCCACACATATATGGTTGATTGATTTTTGGCAAATGGTTCAAGATAATTAAATGGGAGAGTTTTTCAATAATGATCCTGGATAGCCATATAAAAAACTGAATCTTGATTTTTACCTCATAAAAATTAAAACGAGTCATAGATCTATATGTGAACACTTAAATTATAAAGCTTATAGAAGAAAACAAAAAAAAAAAACTTTGTCACCTTCTAATAGGTAAAGATGCCTTAGAACACAAAAAGTACGAACTATAGAAGAAAAAAATTCATACATTGGTTATATGGTATGTTTTGGATTAATCCAAATTAAAAAAATGTTACTCCTTGAAAGATACAATTTAAAAAAAAACACAGAAAGAAAAGCCACATGCTGTGAGGAAATATTTTCCATACAGATACTTGAAAAAGACTTCTCTCCAAAATATGAACTATACATTAAGAGAAAAAATGGACAAAGGATTTGAACAGACACTTCACAATAAGCCAATGGGCATATAAAAAGATGTTCAACACCCTTACTTCTCAGGGGATGCTGATTAAAACCACAGTAAGATACCACCAATACCCACTAGAATGACTAAAATTGAAAAGTTGGCAATATCAGCCATTGGCAAAGATGTCTATCGACTAGAACTCTCCTACATCGCTGGTGAAAGTATAAAATTTTACAGCCCTTTGGAAAACTGCTTGGTTTTTCTTATAAAGTTAAACATACCCCTGTCATAAGACCCAGCATTTTCACTTTTAGCTATTTGCCTGAGAGAAAAGAACTCCTACGGCCACATAAAGACTTGTACGTGAACGTTCATTCAGCTTTGTTCATAACAGCTCCCAAATGGCAACTACCCAAATGTCCATCAGTAGGTGAATGGAAAAACAAAACGTGGTATATTCATACAATGGAATGCCCCTCAGCAAAAAAACAAAAAACAAAAAACAAAAAACCCTACGGATGCACATGACAATATGCATGAATCTCAAAGGCATTACACTGAGTGAAACGCACCAGACACAAAAGAGTACACACTGTATGGTGCCATTTACATAAAATGTTATAAAATGTGAATTAATCTGTAGTGATAGAAAGCAGATCAGTGGTTGCCTACAGGCTAGGTGTGGAGAACAGGACTGACTACAAAGGGACACAAGGAAGCGTGTGTGAATGGAAATGTGTTGTATCTCAATCGAGGTGCTGGTTTCACAGGTGTAGACATTGGTGAAAACTCTTCACATTGTACACTTAACATGGGTTCAGTTTATTTTACGTAAAGTACACATCACTTTAGTTGATTAAAATGCTATCGAGTATCTTTCAAAATGAGGGCAGAATTTTTGGGATTTACCCCCAATCCCTCAATTAAATAGAGGTCAGCTATGTAATAGATAAGCCCAGTATAACAGAAATACTCAGAGAATTGTACATCTTCAAGGTACGTTCTTACCAGGAAAGCATGCCATGATATCTTTATTATCATATCCTTTAAGAAGATGAATATTCAGAGAGCATTATCTCCCTATAATATCATCTGTAGAATATAGGGCTGTTTTAATATACAAATATGGTGGAATTAAACATGAACCGAAGAGCTTGTTCCACCCATTTCTCTGAGGCCTGCTTACATCATCCTGTAACTAGTAGATTCTGCAGAATGCTATTTGTACTGCTCAAGTGCTACTTTAAAAAACACAGAAAATTTCAGACTCTATGATGTGGCTATAAAAACAAGTTTAGTAAAATGTTTCCCAATTCCCTTGAACCTTGCTTTCTTTATTGTCACTCACTAGATCACTATTATCACTCATTAGATCAGCCCAGTGTTACTCAGGTCAACTACAGTTCCTTAAGAAAGTCTTCTCGAGATCCCAGAAAAGCCACAGTTACCATGTAAGAAAGAACTACCTTATTTCAGAGGATCTGGCCCACTTTCCAGTAGATTCTGCACATCTACAGAGCACCAGAAAACTCTCTACTACTGCCCATTTGCCATCTAACCCACTGGTTGTGTCTCATCATCTCCAATTACGCCTTATGTCTCCACTTCTCTTGGTACCTTCATCTGAGTCCTTGAAATTGATACCTATTTTGATATTCTGTTTTAGTTTTTGTCCGTCTCTATTTCTGGATTTGTCTTTCTGAGCCTCCCTGACCCCATTCCCCACATTTCTGAGCCAGTCTCGTGCAGTTCTGCACTCAGACCCGGCTTCTGGACCTTAGACCAGAACATAGCCCTAAGTCTGCTGATTAGGATGACAGTGATACCCAACATTCATTAAACAAGTATTTATTGAGCACCTGCTATGTGCTAGGTATATCTAGATGCTAGGGATTCAGCAGTAAACAAAACAAACCAAAATGTCTTCCCTCATGAAACATCTATTTTAAGGAAGAGGGTTCAACAATAAACAAATTACAAAGTATATGATACACTATAACAGAAATGATAAGTTCTTTGGAGAGAAAGCTGTGAGGAAGATAAGGAAGATTAGGGTGAGTTGTCCTTGTAAAAAGAGCGGTCAGAGAAGGTGATATTTGGGCAAAACATGAAGGAAGTGAGCAAGCAATGGATATGGAGAAGAATGATTCAGGCTTAGAGAAGATCAGATGCAACGATCCTAGGTTGGGAGCAGACCTGGTGTGCTCTATGTGTGTATAAGTACATGAGTGTGCCTAGAATATTAGGGGCAACAGGAGTAAGGAGCGAGTCAGGGTGATGTGTAGGGTTAGGTTATCCTTGTTGGCCTTGAACAGCTCCCTTTTATGTGGCTGTCCCATGGTGATTATTAATATTATCACCTTTCACTCTCAAAAGTGTCCAGGTTTAAATGAAAAATTATATACTCAAATTTGCAATACATGAGTGTGACATAAAAATTCAAAAGGTGTAATATACAGTAAATGCAAGCCTTCCTCTCATCCCTATGCCCCAGGCATCCAGTTTCCCTTCTTGGAAACTATCATCACCAGATTCTAAGGCACCTTTACTGCAGTGTTCTGAGCAGAGGAGTAACATCTTCTGACTTACATTTCTAATGAACCACTCAGGCTGTGTATTAAGAAGAGATTGCCTTAGAAGCACGGGCCAGTTAGGGAGTTATTACAAAAATTCAGGTAAGCAAAGAACTTCCTTAACTCAGCTACCCAAAGACAAGAGAAAATAGAACTATATATGTATATTTTTTAAGAGTTAGCATCTGTGTCTTTGTGTTAACACAACTTTCTCTGAGCCCACCAATCTCAACGAGTCTCTCGTAGTTTCTATCAGAGCACGTGAACTTTTCCTTCACAGCACTTAACAACTTGTAATCACCCATTTTGTGTTCGTTTAAAAATGTCCTACATTTTAAGCCTTATTTACATTCTTCTTTTTCTGTTACTGAAGTATAGTTGACACACAATGTTACATTCATTTCAGTTGTAAAGCATTGCGATTTGACAACCTATACATTATGCTATGCTCTCTGCAAGCATAGCTGCCATCGTTCACCATACAGCGGTATTACAATACTGCTGACTATATTCCCTGTGCTGTACCTTTCACCCCTGTAATGTATACATTCCATCACTGGAAGCCTGCGTCTCCCACTCCCCTACATCCAGTTTATTCAAAGTGTTAATGGGTCTCTTTTTGTTTTGTTTTGTTTTTTCGATTCCACATATGAGTGAAATCATGTAGTATTTGTCTTTTTCTAACTTACTTCACCTAGTATAATACCCTTGAGGTCTTCCATACATTTTTCCAAAGAAGACATACAGATGGCCAACAGACACATGAAAAGATGCTCCATACCACTAATCCTCAGGGAAATGCAAATCAAAACCACAATGAGATATTGCCTTACCCGAGTCAGAACGGCTAGTATACAAAAGAAAAGAAATAACAAGTGTTGGTGAAGTTATGAAGAAAAGGGAACCTCTGTACACAGTTGGTGGGAATGTAGATTGGTGAAGCTACTGTGGAAAACAGAATGAAGGCTCTTCAAAAAATTAAAAATAGAACTACCCTATGATCAGTAATTCTACTACCGGGCATTAAACCAATGAAAACATGCTAATTTGGAAAAAAAAATACATGCACCTCTATGTTTATTGCAGCATTATTTACAATAGCCAAGAAATGGAAGCAGCCTGTGTCCCCACATAGATGAACAAAGATGATGTGGTGTACACATACAGTGGGGCATCACTCAGCCACAAAAAAGAACAAGATCTTGCCACTTGCAACAGTTAAAGCTTTTTGAGGACAAGGACCATATCTGTTTCTTTAGCCAGGATATTTCAGTGCCTTTTATAGAATAGATATTTAAGAACACATTTTGAATGAATGAATCAATGAATTAATGAAGAAATCACAAGTCCTGTCTTGCTGCTCACCTTCTCTCTACCTCGGTCCATCCACCTGGGTTTCTAAATGATTAATTAAAATTTGGATCAGAATAAAAGGGAAAAAAATAAACTAGTTTCTCTCTCTATTTTTATCCCATGTATCTCTCTATCTTCATTCTTATAAAAACAACAGAAAACCAGGGAGGCAGGAAGAAAGCAAAAGGATTATAAGACTTAGTATAACCAAGCATTTATATATTTACTGAGGAAATATAAGATGGGCATATTAGACAATTTTAGTAATAGGCATTAGACAACATTCTAATTTTACATTTATAATGTATTTTATATTATTACTATATAAGGTTATAAAGTGACAGTTTTGAATTATTTTATTACTAGAAAGTGTTAGGGATAGGTATACACTTGAATATTTTTATGTGTTTAAGAAAAACATTGCTATACATGGTAGTTTTAAGGAGAGAAATGTTTTCTTTATTCTCCTGGGTCCCATGTGGAAGCATCTCAACAGATGGTAGAACAGCATTCTTCATATATACTTACTTCTCTTGCAATGATTCTCTCTAGTCCTGTGGGCATTACTACGTCAGTCAAGTGAGAAGAGGGTACGAAATTAAGGGACTGGCCTAAGCACACATTGACTCAGCACAATGCACAGGCTAGGACTTGCAGTTTATTAACTGGTCATTTTGTCTAAACCACTTGACCACAGTGCCTGCCCAAACTGACACTCCCATTTCTCTCCCTTGGAAGTTACCCATCTTCTGCTAGGCAGAATAAAAAAAAACTTGACTATTTGATGGGGCCACTTCCTCTTTGCAAAGATGAGGAGACAGAGGCCCAAGTCAACAAAGTCAGTGGTAATAAAGGCCTAGGATTGATATCACCTGTTATCCAGCTTTGTATTTCTTGCTTCTTTCCTTATTATAGTGAAAAAAATACAATATTATGACTGTATCAATAACAAGAGTTTTTAAAAACCACAAGAAAGAGACAACACGTACGTGACTATAGGAAAATTACTGAAGCAAATGTGAGCACTGAAGAATATGCCAGTTGCAAGAGGTCAGAAACAATACGTCATAATTTTTCTTGATCCTAAGAGCCTCACGCTATGCTAAGTTTGCCATAAGCTAATTAATCAAATTACACTTTTTAGTCTATCAGTTAAACTTCTACTGTATTGTAAGTCCCTTGATGACCAAGATATGGCTTTTTCATTTAGCAATTTCCTACAGATCCTAACATAGTTGATGCTTAATAAACACAATGAATTGAGCAACTGACATATTTTCAAAAAGCATGACCTATAGTTTTATATTGCCTTTATACTTTCATTCCAATATCATATATAATTTTGTCTGTATGTCTGTGTGTAAAAAAACAATGTTTGCTCTCTCTATAAGGTACTTTCTACTTCAATATCTGTGCAATTATAAGGCGAAAACTATTGCAAACACCACAAGAGCTTAATGGCAATTATAGAACTACTGTTAGAGAATTTTGCTCTTGAAATTGTAATGTCATAGCACTTCAGCAAGGGGAGAAGAAGAGACATTCTGATATTATGCATGCTTAGATACTGGGATGTGGGGTTATTACTGGTTCCTTTTCTATTGAAAAAATGGATAGGGTAAAATCTAACTAAAGTAATTTTAGTGTTATTCAATATTTTATTAATGGGGGAAAGCATCATTTTAACTGCAGCCATCTATAGAATTATGGACTGATTACTAGTTCAAATGACAGAGTCCTACAGTGAAACCCATAATTTTACATTACGTTCTGCAAGAGATGATAGCCGTTCTTCACATATAATGGTATTGCTAGCCCAGAATCTTGTTAACACTCATAGTCTGAGAGGTTGTGCTTATCTTCTCTCATTCTTATTTTGAATCAGAAGGAAATTTTTTTTTCAGAGATCTATTGGCCTTTATTCTTCATATATGGAATCTTGGTCAATTAGACATTTTCATAGAAGAGACACTTTGGGTAATAAATTTAAGAATTTAAGTGGAAGGGTAAAATTACAAAGAAATGAATCTTTAAAAAAAAATAATTAAGAAATGCCCGTGCTGTGGTTTGACTTGTATTTGGCTCTTTGTAGCTATTTCTAGTCACTGATTCTANTAAAAAAAAATTAAGAAATGCCCGTGCTGTGGTTTGACTTGTATTTGGCTCTTTGTAGCTATTTCTAGTCACTGATTCTATGGAAAGTAGCTTCGGTTTAGTTGCTTGTTACTGGGCAACAATTTATTCCAATTATAACTGAAATGTTCCTAATAGACAGTTACTGGCAGATAAAAACAGATTTTAAAAATGAACTATTAAATCCATAGTATTTTCTCTTGATGCAAGAGTCAGAAATTATTCTAACAATTGACATTTTCTAATGTTCCCAGGTCTTTTCAGACATTTCGAGTGATTTGGGGGGCATTGGTGAGGACCCAAGGGGCAGCATGGTTCAGAGCTGTTAAATGTAGAAATGACACAATTAGATAGAATAGCTACAGAGACGGGGGACCAAATGTTACCAGCGTATGGAATGCCACATTCACTATCAGATGCAAATGGCATACAATCTTCAAACTTTCACAGGAGAGTTTTTCTTTAGAAAAAGGTCTTAATGGACATTTGGTAACTATGTTCTCTGACAATCTTCCTATTATCTTTTACTTATCTACTTAAAACAACAAGCAAAAAATCAAAATACCACAGTTAACAAACAACAATGGAGAACAGCAGAAAATATCCCTTAATATTTGATATGCATTTTTAAGGTAAAAAAATAGAAAATCTTTGTTCCTAAGTTTCTTGACCGAAATCCAGCCAGACTCACTGACGAGCCTAAACCTTTCCATGTATGTTCCAGCCTCTGAGGCTAGAATCTGGATAAGCTCACATAAAGTTTGCCATGTGGATATATTTTCAAATGAGATGTGTGGTTTGCAAGAAAGATTTCTTTGTTTTCTTCCTACTTTATAATATTAAAATGCAATAAAAAATGTACTGACCATAGTTGCCAATTGACATAAAATTACATGCATGGAAAGAAAAGAAGTACATTGATTGTAGATTTAACCTTGGGAACTTTATCCATAGTTAACAGTTACGTGTTTTGAAATGTGTCTTAAATGACCTGATCAGTTCTAATGGTAATAAATTTAAACCACTTAGCTTCAGTTTCTCCCCATAACAGAATAACAGGCAAGAACATTTTCAGCACCAGTCCCAGGCACAGATATAGAAATACTTGTTGAATTTAATTGGGTTGAATTAAAATTTGTCCTTTTAAAGAATAAAGTTGGCATCTCCAGTCCAAGGTCCCCAAATGATCTAGGCTCTCCACAGTTGACTGTCTAAGGAACTTCTGACTAGTTACAGATCAAAGGGATTAAAATAACTTTACTCAGCACTCACTTTAGTCTGTTTCATTATCTGAACTAAGGAAGTCTAGGATAATTAGAGTGTTACTTAAAAAAAGTTTCATCATCGTACTTCCTGTTTGGTGGGTAAACAACAGAACAGTTATGGTCTGTAACGGACCTATTAAAACCCTAACACCCCTGCAAGCGAGTAAGTTGGAGAACTCAAGAATTCTCCCTGACAGGACACTGAAACGCCAACCCTAAATGATCAACAACTCATTGCCATAGTGCGACAATCTTAACCCTGTTGCAACTAGGTGACCAGTCAATTCGCAGGGAGAAGCATCATCAGGGTACCTAGGCATGCTGTTATTACCCATTATAAGTATGACGCGAAGGTCGCATATCAGGCAATTACACCTTTTCATTACATGCTAACCCCTCACGGCAGGGAAGCCACGCTTATGACTGCATTAGACAGACAAAGCCTTCAGCTCTTTAAAAAAAAAAAGAAAAGCCAAAAAGGAGGGGGGGACAAAAAAGAGAGAGAGAAAAGATAAAAAAATTAAATTCGTTTTCTTACCAGCACGTTGCAGCACCAATTCGCTCACAGGAATGTTGCCTTTACAGGTTTCTCTTTTAATTATCCTGGAAGCAGGGAGACCAAAAAAAAAAAAAAAAAAAAAAAANAAAAAAAAAAAAAAAAAAAAGGCAAAGAAGAAGAAGCAGGGTGGTTAAATTAGCGTGCTGGAATCTTTTCAGTTTGTCGCAGAGTAGAAAAATAAAAAAGGAAAAAAAAGGCTCAGTAATTTAAATTTGCTCTCAGTTCAGGCTGCATCGTTGGGTCCCGCCCCTTCTTCCCGCTGGGTTCCACTACCTGCAAGGCTACAATTGACAGCTACTGTGCAAACAAAAAAGGCAACAAGCATGCTGGGACCATTCTGACTGCTGTTTGGGTCTCACTTGTCCTGACAACTAAAAATCATCAGTGGAAAGGTATTCTACATTTTCTGTTGGAAGCATTTGCATGTAATTCCCTTCCGTTTTTTTTTCCTTTCATTTTTTTTTCTAAATATGCATAATAATTATAGTTACTATTATTTATATTTTTACTCTAATCATCTGTTCAGTGCCATCCTTTGGCATTCCTTACTGTCTGTGGTACTCTCTAAGACACATTCTCTCGTGTCTTTTCCTTTTACTCATAAACATTGAAATGTCTAGGGATAATAGAAATACCAAGATTATCAGTTTCCACTTCTCATTTGATTCCTTTTTTTTTTTTTTTGAGCATACAGTATTGAGAATAATTCAAGGGACAGAAGGGCCTAGGAAGGAGATTCCATAAGTACCAGAAACTTCTAAAAAGGATGAAATATTAATGTAAAAAGTTTCCACAACCAAATCCAAAAAGTTCGTTTCCATATTTATGAATGGGGCAAATAGCTACAAATCATACAGAGAAATGTGCTATACATTGCAAATTTAACACAAGGCATCCCCTATAGAAAACCACTTGAATGTTAGCAACAAAAATAAAATGGCTACTTCGTGTGTAGCATATATTGTCAGTTTGTAGCAGAGGAATTATGAAAGGTAAAAAAGCCCATCCTTCTTCCGTCAGAATGTAAGTAGCTTATGGAAAATTTACAACAAGCTTTTTTTGTTGTTTGTTAAACTTTCTTTTCAGATGAGGCTGCTACAGACTACTTCGGTGTGGAAGTTACTACACGCCTGCATGCAGTGCGGATATCTCCAAGTTTGCCTCTTGATCGAAGCACTGCTTCTATAATGGTATATAGCACTGGCTGCGAACATGAAGCTATTTGCATATAGGAAGTTATTCATATATGACAGCATTTAATTTACTTTTGCTCATTAGTTTTTGTATTTTTTAAAACGTCTTTCCCTTATCCCTACCTCAAGCCATTTAAATGCATTTCACTATTTCGGCACAATTTGTAGAATCCCCGAAAGTCAAGAGTGAGCTTGACTTAATGGACTTTAATGCACTTCGCTTTTTACAGTGAGATTTTCAAAAGAGAAATGATTAGTCACATAACTTAAAGAAATGTGATTTAGCTTTCTCAACTGGTAAAAATTTAGCTGAGTACTAGATATCCATATTGTCATCTGAAGTTTCATGACAAAGGTAAACCAACCAAAAATGGAAAGAGCTGAGGAGGTAAAGAGCAAAGCTATGTATTCGTCTTGTATTATAAACTTTATCGGGATTATTTTTCTGCCAGCAATGAATGCTTTCACTCGATTCCCATGAAGAGCGATAGCCAGAAAAAGAAGGCAGGTCAAGTACTCAAGAAGCCATGTTAACTTCCCAGGTAGTTAGGCAATCAGCTTTAATGAAACAGTGGTAAATTACACCAACGTGCTAATTATGGTACTTTGTCACAGCATAAAATGCAATAAAACCAACCCATGTTTTGGCTTAGAAAGTGTTATGCATAGATTTTTTTCAAAAGATTTAACTGAAGAGAGATTTTATTTTCCTGAAGGATTCTGTAATTTCAAGTGGCTTTTCCTCAATCCTTTCCTTTTAAAGAAACAGTCTAGAAAGATATGTAACTGAAAATAAGTAGAAGAAAAAATTTATGTAGAAGAAAAAATATGTAGTGCTAGAAAAAAATCAATGATAATGGCTTATTTTAAATTGGTGTCTTACTTTATAATTACACATTTTAATGACTAATACGCCAACAGTAAATGCTCTGGTATCACTGTGAATAGCATAACACACTTCGAACATGTTAGGGTTTATACAAATATACACAGAGCAGCATATATTGGTTTATATTCTGAACATCTCCGTTTTAAATGAAGAAGAATATTTTTATGGTTGTCGATGCTGACTGAGTACAATTTGCAGAATATTAGCATTAAGCAAATAAAAAATCCCGACTCTGAACTTTAGAAAAGGAATAGGCTGTAGAAAATGTATGAGAGCCGTGATTTCACTAGACATTTAACCTGTTACTTCAGAAGTTACTACTTGCTGTTGGGAGAACAAGTACCATCTTATTACATATCTCACAGCCAACCTGGGGAAAAAAGCACTTCAAAAAAATATCCTATTGAATGGTTAGGAATTGTGTGTAGGGATATACATTTAGATGGTTTTCAAATCATGGAAATGTGTCTTAAACATGCTGCACAACTTTACTGCAAATGTGTTTTTGAGAAACTCTTTCAATAGCTTTAATGTCATACACTATTTAAATGTTCGTCAGAAACTTAATGTCAGGGTGGTAAATGCTAGTTCATTTTTTAAAGTTTATCAAATTAATACATGTTTATCTTCTCAGTTATAGTTGATGATTTTTTTCAAACTTATTGCATATTTTAAAACTATTTTATTACTTTTTGATGAATGTCTCCCTCATTCTGAATTGACTCTTTTCAATGTGATTTTACTGTTTTGTTTCTGGGGCTGTGAAACACTGCCTAATGAATGGTATTTTGTGACCCTCATGTCTCACTGACTACAAGATCCAATGAGTAATGTTTTTTAAAATTTTTATTTCAATAGAGTTCCGAGAAATTACTCATATTTATTATATCACCTAACTGTCATAATTAATCCCTTTAAACCTGAATAACCAAAAAATATCTCACTGCTGACATAAAAATCGTCTGCTACTCTTGGGTTATCTTTTGAAACATGCTTCCATTATTAAATCAATTTTATTAAATTTATGAGAAGTAAGTTTGAGTTTTTAGACATATGCACACATAGACATAGAATTCTGAATTTTAAGGAGATTTTCACATCATTTCGTTAGGACCAAGTACATACAAAGCTATGGACAGTTCAATCTGGGTATTCAGATTACAAAAGTATTGACCAGGAAGCTGACACTTGGCCTAGGATAGAACACAGGTTGTAGGATACCTCAAACTTCTATAGGCCATTTCTATCTTGTTGACATATTGCCACATAGGCATACGGCAAATGAACTATTCTGAAGTGCAAGTAACCCATTTGAGTGTGAGATCCAATGGCTAAACATAATGTCCCTTTACTAGTGGTGCTGGGAACACATGATGCATGAGGTATAATGGCGGTTATGGTGGGAATCAACAGCAAATTCTATTTCTAAACTGAAAGTATACATTGCTCCTCTGATATACAAACACACAAGATGTAAGCAGAAGACACTGTAAACCACAGAAAATATAAAGAATACTAACATTAGAGAGACATGTAAAGAACTAGAGCATTTTATAGACATGCTCATTTCCTGGTTAAACTGGCTGCTAGAACTTTGTACAGCATATTGGAAAGAAGCAAAGCTTCCTTAAAAATCAGTTGGAGAGAGAATGTATTTTAAAAAAGTTTAAGCAAAGATGAAAGTCCACGAAATTCAAGTCCTTATACTGACCAGGGTGACATAGGGCTTACCAAATAGGATCAGTAGAACACTTTCAGTGCTTGAAAAGAGGGGTGACTTCTCACCTGGATAAAGAGGCAGATAGTAGCACAGTTCATCCTGTGGGGGCTGCAAGGAAGTACAAATTTTGCATAGTCAGTGATGGTGAGGTTAGTTTGGAACACGTCCATTTGAGAATTCAGTTGGACAAAGTACAGAAGATGGCCAGTATCTGGGTCTAGCTCCCAGAAGAGTGATCAGTGGAGAGATGATGGTGATGAGAGCTGTGAGCATAAAACAGAAACCACATAATGATGAGCAAGCGCTTTGCAAGAATGCCAAGAAATAAGGGAAGGATTCCAGGGATGGCACATGAGGAGCTCAAGTGACAGATGAAGAAGAGCATGAGAGGTGAGAGGGAATGTGGAACAAGATGGGGTCAAAGGAGTCAAGTGAGATGAGTTGCACTACTCCAGAGCATCAAATTCTGCAAAGATTTCAACTATGTATAATCTGGACTGGAATAGACTAGAAAATATGAATAAGAAACAGCAAGCTAAAGGCTATTGGCAAAACAATTTCATTGTAGTGGTGGGGTCAGTCGCCAGATACCACTGGTGAAAAAAGAAAATTGCTAAAGGCATAATTTCATGGAGTTAACTACAAGACAATTAAATTTAATTAGAATTTATTAACCATCTTACAGCAGTTCTATCTGGCAATGTAGTTTAGGTTTTAGATAGTAAGGGATATAAAAGAACAAGAGTTCAAGGTTCCTGTTCTCGATCTATTTAGAATATATGACAATCTACTTTGAATACAGTTCGTACTTGAACAACATGGGTTTGAACTGTGCAGGTCCACTTATATGCAGATTTCTTTCGATAAACACAGTAAAGTACTGTAAATGTACTTTCTCGTCCTTAGGATTTTCTTAATACCATTTTCTTTTCCTAAGCTCAGTTTATTGAAAGAATACAGTCTATTACACATAACAGAAATATGTTAATTGACTGCTAATATGATCAGTAAGGCTTCCTATCAAGAACAGGCTATTAGTAGTTAAGTTTTGGGGTAGTCAAAAGCTATACATGGATTTTTGTCTGTGTGGGGGTTGGTGTCCCTAACTTCTATGTTGTTCAAGGGTCAATTGTATATACAACTGCATTTAAGCCTTGTTTTAGAAATCTTTCTCATGTAGAGAAAATTGTGATATAATTGAAAAGACAACATAATTAAGTGCATATAGCACTATCTTTCACCAGTATATAGCATTCAACTTGGCAGAAACATACAGCACACCTAATAAGCCAAGGGAATATCTGGATAACCTAGTCTATAAATACAAAGTACACTGCAATGCACCTTATATTTAAACAACAGAAATCACACAAGCATGAACTTATAATGTCACTTCAATTAGTGCATTATTCAATTGTTCATTTTGGTCTGAAATGAAATTATCCCATCCTTGTTTCAAGTTCTTCACTGTAGTCACTGCCCATGAGTTTTCTCAAATTAAACTCTTTATCAATTGATTTATAAGGAAGTTTAACCTTCCTAGTTTACAGATGTTCTCCAAAATGCTCTTCAACATACTTCTATTATCTGATACTGTTAGGAAGGCAGGATTAAACGACTTGCTATTTTGGCTCTTTAGCAAAGGAATATAGAATTTCATTACAAAACTTGCAATTTCTTCCCAAGCCAGTGGTGAGAAAGTCTTTGTGAAAGCAGAGTTATTTTTTCCAAAACATTATTATCTGTATATGTCAGAATTGACAAAATTCTCCTTTTTTTAGATGTAGGAAGAAAAACAAAGGGGATAGAGTGGAGAAGATAGGATTTGAATCCTGAAAATCTTCTTTAATCTTCTTTTTCTGAAATAATTTCCCACTGTCATTTAAATTAAGGCTACCTCAAACTTGAGGATTTTAGGTTTTCCTGGGCTCTGAGTTAACTTATGCATAACAGTTTGCTACACAGTGGCCTAACATATTAAGATTTTATTACTGATCTATTTAGATAGAAGTTGAACAATTCATAGTTACATTTTTATGCTCTGTCTTGCACCCTCTCCATTTTCTGCGACATGACATAAACTTTCTAGAATTTCTATTACTTGCCAAATACAGTCCAAGATTTATCATTGTGGAAAAAAAATCAAAACCAAAAAAATAAAATAAAATAAAATAAAATAAAATAAAATAAAATAAAATAAAACAAACAAACAACAATAGAACTAACTATTCCTAAGCTCGCTATTGTGAAAAGGAAATGTCTTGCTTTATAATTTTGATGAAAAGGTAAGGCAGTACATTTTCATAGAAATATGTTTGTATGTTTTATTTTCCAAATGGCTTAGTCAAATGCAGACATGATGTGCCTAAGTGATCTTATGTTAAGATTGCACTGAGTAAAGGTGTCATAAAGATCTATGCGCAACTTTATGTGACGTTTGTGTCTCATCTTAGATTGCAATGGGAAGTCATTGAGATATTTTAAACATAAGCAAGACATAGTTACGGATATATTGTTGAAAAACAAATCTGCTAGCAGCATTTACAATAGGTTGAAGTGGTGAGTTCCTTCAATGATGTGTTACCTGAAAATACTTTATCTTGCTTAGTTAAAAAAAGATTTAAGGTAGTTTACAAGGAAACATAATCCAACAATATAAAATAGTGATCTTGAAGAGAGAGACAATAAAGGCACAAATACAAAGGAAATCGGGAATTAAATTAATGAACAAAATGATATTCTAATATTATAGAAGTAAGAGGCAATTTGGCTGTAATCTTCTCAAACACTGTGAAATAAGAAACACAATCAGCTTCATGTGTCATATTATCCATAAGATAAAAACAAACCAGTTGTTTAGGAGAAATACAGATATTTGAGATGAGAAACTTCTCTGATAGGTTCTCACAGAGAGGTCCCAGGTTGGTGTATTAAACAACCTTCTCAATACATTTAGATCTTATATACAATGGGACTGGTTTTGGTCATAAATGGGCCAAACTTCTTCTATCAAAGCTCAAAATAATTATAATTTTTGGCTGAAAAGAAATGAAATGCTCTACCTCAGCCCTAAAACAAACCAAGAAAACATAGTAAGCAATTAACTAGTCAACTAAACCAATATTAAGCACTTAATTTGCGTCAGGCACTGTCTTAGTCACTATAGATACAACTGGGAACAAGAACCAATATTTTCTCACAGACAAGTGGGGATAAAGACAAGTTAATAGAAAACCGAAATTGTGAGTGATGAGTAGAAGGCTGGGGAAGTATAGTATGATACGGGAGGACAAAGAAAGGATAGTGCCAGATGATATTCAAAGAATCCAAGATGGCTTCAAAGAGGAAGTAATATCTATGCAGCATCCTGAAGAAAAAGAAAAAAAAAAAAAAACAACTAAGAAGGGACTAGGAGAATGGAAATAGATAAAATTGTCACACTCAAAGGGAACAAGAAGTGGACAACTTTCCTCAAGTAAGTTAGCATTTGTATTTCTAGTGCCTAGATCAGAGCAATCTAAATGAATTCTATATCAATTTCCAAGTAAAAATAATCTCTTAACAAAATGTGACAGAATGACACCAAAAACAGTTAATGTCATTTACCTAAAACTTATGACAAACATTGTCTTTAATGTTGGAACTCAGAAGCATTCCCATTAGAATCAGAAAGATGAGAGTGACTTCCATTATCCTTGTTATTCACCATTTTCTTAAAGATTTTAACCAATAAAAGAAGATGAAAAGATAAGCACTGCATATTTTGAGAAGGAAAAATAAACTATAATTTGTCTTTTTTCTTTTCAGATGATATATTTACCTATAGAGAAAATGCAAGAGACTCTATGTATAAAAGCAAACATTTATAACTAACAGGAGATCGTCAAGGTTATGATGAAAAATAAATAAAACTTAAGAATATTCCTACATTTCAGCAATAAACATAAGATTTAATGGAAAACACAACTCTACATACTGGGACAAAAGTGTGAAGCCTTGAGGAATAGACTTAACCAAAGATAAGCAAGATCTTCTTGGACACAATTATAAAATATTATTGAAATATATAAGGTAGGATATGAATATCTGAATTACACAACATTGGTAGAGATCTAATATTCCTCAACTTAATCTATAAATGCAAGGCAATATCAGTCAAAATCTGATACATTAGAACTCAGGGAAGATCCCAAATCTATTGCTTGAACTGTGCACTCAATCTCTTCAATAAAATACTGATTTCAATTTCAGAATTTTTAAATAATTTTACCACATTTACATGAATTAAAGGAGAACACAAAATGAGCACATTAGCAGATGAAGTAAAGTTATCAAGACTGACAGCTTTAAACTGTCAAAACGTATGTAAAAATAGAGTGCTATAAGAAATATAGTAAACATTTAAATAAATACATTCAAAACTATAGAGTAGATAAGAAAACATGAGGACACCCCTCACAATAACCAAAATCTCTGTGTATTTCTCCTTCTCCAGGAGTAGTGCTCTGTCTGGGCAAAAACTAGATTCTTAGTATTTATCACATGCTTAGGACTGAAAACTTCTTTCACGGATAGGCTAGGACCTCATTTCACCCCTGACAGTTTGTCTCTTTAGAATTTGACTCCTTTTCGTCTTCATTGCTTCTATAGCTTTATGGTTCATTTAAATATTTTAATTTTATAATGTATCTAGCGCTTCACATTCTTCTCATTGGGAGGGTTGGCATGCTGTGAACACCTCCGTCCTATCCTTCCCAAAATATAATGCCATTTCTGCTTATTTTTAAGTTTTATATAAATGATATCATGCTCTATTTCGTTTTCTGAAATTTGTTGTTTCACTTAGATTTCTACTAAGCATATAGATGTTGTTGCTGTAGACAATCAATAGTCACTCAAGTAGAATATTCCATTTTTAATATTACATAATTTATTTTTCTACTCTTCCACTAATAGATATTTGGGTTGTTTCTAGATTTTTGTTTGGTTGGTTTTGGCTATTATAAAAAGTGCATGTATCATACATTGTCTATTGCACATTTCTAATTATTTTGCTGTTATGAAAAGCACACACTGTCAACTATATATTTTAGTTTTTAAACACTATATGGCCAAGATTAAATTGTTTGTTTATAGGCTACAAATCTCTCAAGTATGTACTTCCATACCCATAGACTAAACAGACAATTTCTGTAGCAAGACAATGAGAGCAAGGCAACAAAAGCCCCAGATCTTTCAGAGATGAAAGGATTGATATCCCTCACTTAACAAGCACCCTAGATCAGCTGGAATATTGGATAAGGGTAGGGAATCTTAACATGTATATTATAAGAGTTCCAGAAGGTTAAGAGTAGAGAGAATCAATAAGGGCTAATATTTGGAGGGATAATACATGAGAATTTCCCAGGTATTTCATGATGAAAAATATGGAACCACAGCTTCAAGAAGCACCCAAACAAAATGAATAAAAAGATATCTACAATGATACATAATGAAGATAAAAAGGTAAAAACACTATTAAAGGAGTGGCTTCTAGCCAACACTTCTAGAACTAACTGTTGGACTTATCTTCCTGCCATGAACAACTATAAACTTGGGTAGAACATATGAAATTGTGTACTGACATTATGCCATAGGCACCTCAGGTCTGTCATCCCTGAGACAAAAAAAACACCTGAGGTGAGCACCATATTTACCCCAGGTTTCTACCTAGGAAGAGACTCCTAAATGTAGTGGAAAAAGTAGAACAAAGCAGAGTATCAAGATCTCACTGAACATAAGGAGGTTGAGAACAGATTTCAAGGCTCAAAGCAGCTGAAGTGTGCAGAATGACTGCCAGAAAGGAGGAGGCAATGGAGAGAAGGAATCCTTAGTATGTGTTCCTTGCTTAAGGTGAGTGTAAGCATTGCCTAGGTGAAAGTGGCTGTTTGAAGGTTGGGAGTGGAACCAAGAGACTGCACAATTCCAGGAAATGCTGTTGTCCTGACTCAATCCTAATGGTAGGACCTTTTAATACTGTGGAATTAAGCTGATATACTAGCACTGTTATACGTTAGGGGTAACCATCATGCCCCACAGTAACTGTTCTGTTTCTTAACAAAACCTAAAACTAACTTTCAACAAAATCATTAAAGGTGCTGGTAAATTTACTTAAAAAAAAAAAACCCAAAAACCAAAACAGAACATTCCTTAAAAGGAGACATTAATCTGGACTTACTATAACTGATTATCCTTCCCAAATGGCATTTTTGCATGACTTCTAGACAGTAGAATAGGCAAGAAAATAAATAAATGTATATATATATATATATATATATATATATATATATATAATTTAACCAAAAAGAAGACGTTGGAAAAAAGAAGCAATAGGAAAACAATAGATGAGGCAGATAGAAAAGAAGTAGAAAGATGACAGAATTAACCCCAAATATGCCAATAACTACATTAAATGTAAATGAATCAAACACTTTCATTAAAAAGCAGAGATCAGCAGACTGTATAAAAAAGCAAGAACCAACAAAATGCATTCTATGAGATTCACTTTAAATTATAAGCCACAACTATGTTTAAAGTAAAAGGATGACAGAATTATACCTTGTAAACATTAAATGTGTGACAACCATGAAACATATGAGAGTGTATAAAGGCTAAATTTATATCAAACTAAGTAGATTTCCAGATAAGAAGTATTAGCAGAGATAAAGGGAGAAATTTCATACTGGTAAAAGGGTAAACTCAACAGGAAAGCATACAGTCTTAAATATGCATGTGTCTAGTAACACTACTTCAAAAAATATGAAGCAAAACTGACAGAACTAAAGAGAGAAATGGACCAATTCAAAGTTAGAGTTGGCAATTTTGACTCTTTTTTCAGAAATGGTTTGAGCAAGTAGACAAAAAATCAATAAGGATATAGAGGATCTGACCTCAGAACATCATATCCAGTAAGTGAAGTATATACTTTTTTTTTCAAGTGCACACGAGGCAGTAACAGATACACCATATTTGGGGCCATAAACAGGTGTTAATAAATTTCAAAAGATCAATGAGAAAAAATAGAAAAAAATTACAGATAACAGGAATGAAAGTGAAGATAATCATATATTCTCCAGGCCTTAATAAGAGAACACTGTCTAAAACTACATGTAATCACTCAGACAAAAATTTACAAATCTGTTGAAAAATTCTACTTACCTTACACAAGAAGAAATGGAAAATCTGAAAATCACTTATTAAAATAATTAGACTTGTAATATTATATCTACCTGCAAAGAGAAGTCCAGACCCAGATATACTGGAGAATCCTATTGAATGAATAACGTCCATTTTTATACAAAGTGTTTTGAAAATGGAGAATAAAACACTCCCCCAATTAATTTATGAAGCTATAATAACTGTAGTAACTAACACTACATGGATGTTACAGGAAAAGAAATGCACAATCAAAAATCTCTTATGATTTAAAGATATACCAACCCAGTTGCTCTGTAATGCACCTCCCAAGATTATAACCAAGAGAAATGAAAACATATATCCCCAAAAGAATTGTACTTGATGTTAATAACTGATTTACTCACAATAACTAGAAACTAGAAATAAGAATATGCTTAACAGATGATGGATAAACAATGTTATACAATAGAATACTACTTGGCAGTGAAAATAAGCTGGAAGATATACTCAAACTGAAGATATACTCAAGAAAATAAATTCCTCTTATAGATATTATATTTAGTAAAAGAAGTCAGTTATAAAATAATACAGAGTTTAATTCTGTTAATTTCAAGTTCTCTAACAGCCAAAACCAACCCATGTTGATTGAAACCAAACCAGTGGTTGCATGGGGTGGGGACGGGGAGATGGAATGCAAAGGTGTGAAGAAAGCTTTCTGGGGAGAAGAAAATTTGGGAAGTGGTTGTTACATGGACATATATATTTGTCAACATTGAACTCATCTTTTTAAATATGTTGATGGACATTTTTGCCAATAAGATACTTCCTCATCATTATTTTTGCCTTAAATTATATTTATAAGGATGGATTACTGATTTAGAAGTTGTACACAGTTCTCAAGGTTCTGATATGCATCATTTATATTACTAAATTTGCTTCCTGAAAAATCAAGCTAATTTACATTCAACTATGGACATGTGAGAATTCTTTAGGTGTTTTCATATTTAAAAGTCTTTCACATAGATAGATAAAATGGAGTGAATGTATATTATTTGAATTTGAATTTGAATTCTAGGTCATTTACATAAGACTTTTTAAAAAAATATTTTATTTATTTACTTGACAGAGATAGAGGCAGCCAGTGAGAGAGGGAACACAAGCAGGGGGAGTGGGAGAGGAAGAAGCAGGCTCATAGCATAGGAGCCTGACTTGGGGCTCCATCCCACAACGCCGGGATCACTCCCTGAGCCGAAGGCAGACACTTAACTGCTGTGCCACCCAGGTGCCCCTACATAAGATTTTTTTCTTACATTTATATATCTTGTTTGGAGTCTGTTTTCATGTATTGCCCAATTTTCTGATAGGGTGTTTATGTTCTTTTTAAGTTGTTAGAACTTTCATATATTAAAGATATTAAAATTTATATTTTGTATATATTAAATTTTCTCATAATGTTTTTTCATAGACAAAGTTTTTTGTTATTAAGAAATTTAGAAGTTTGACGCACTCAAATCTATCAGTTTTTCCTTTTAGGATTTTTTTTACTTTGTCATGTTGAAAAAGACTTTTATTATTGCAAGATTATATAGTGATTTCCATGTAGTTCTATGCATGCAAATTAAATACACACCTAACACTCATATTTCAGTAAAAAAATCACAACAAAAATTATAATCAGGATTGAGTAAAATAAAATTATAATGGAGTAAAAGAAATTACAAATCAAAATGTGTGAAATGCTGTAATAATAGTAAATTGAGGGAAGTTGTGAGTCATGAATATTTATTTTAGGAGATAAAGAAACCAAAAGAAAGTATAAAAAGGGCAATAAATAAACCAAAGATTAGAAACCAATGAATTAGAAAATAAAGATACCACAGACACTCAAAAATTCAAAAGTTGTTTTCTTCAAAAGAATAAAACAAACTTCTTATAAATGAACAATTACCAACAAAAGGGGACATAATCAGAGGTAGTTTAAAATATAATCAGAGAATACTATGAGCAACTCAATGCCGTTAAATTAGAAAACTTGGATCAAATAGATAAATTCTTAACAGAGATTATTGTAGACTGCTCAAGAAGAAATGGCAAGCTCATCATATCTGAAGAAATATAATTAATATTAAAAATAATCGCCCAAAAAAGTCACCCAACTTGAATGATTTTTGCCGGTGAATTCTACAAAACTTTGAAGGAAAAGATCATTCCACTTTAATTCTATCTCCTCCAGAAAACGGTAAAAAGTGAAAAAACTCTCCAGCTCATTCCATGCAACCAGCATAATCTTGAAGCCAATTTCAATTGTGATCCTATATCCAAAACTCCTTAAAACAACCTAATGCAATAGTGTATTTAAAAAGACCAAGTTACAAACTCCCTCCGGATGTGTCTATATTTACTTGAAACACCACTGGATCTTGCCATCAACTGACCGCTACAGGTGGCCAAGCTCTGCACCTATGTTTCCAGGATTCCTACATCAGCCAGCTTCTGGCTGGGTTCAACCAGTGGGAAGCACTAGAGGGGAGATCCAAGGGTAGAAGGAAGAGAAAGACCGAGACATTTCTCCCTCGCTTTATTTGGGATGGAATTTCTAGGAGCAACTGACTCTTCTGTGGCTCTAGCCATCACTGGCTGGCCTTGCCATGACTTAGCATTCACTGGGT
The DNA here is from genome assembly GCF_002007445.2 of Ailuropoda melanoleuca. Lineage (NCBI taxonomy): Eukaryota > Metazoa > Chordata > Mammalia > Carnivora > Ursidae > Ailuropoda > Ailuropoda melanoleuca. Next base: position 9,343,755 of record NC_048232.1, on the reverse strand, counting down.
ATTCTCACCATCCGTGTCCTGATTGACTTCTGCCTATTCTATCACCTTTGTAACCAATTCCCTGGATTAAAGTGTCTCCACAAAAGGACCAAGTAACATTTATATGAGGAATGTAATCACATGTTAACAGATTTTAAAAGACACCTATATAATCATCTTAATAAATGTAAAAATAAATTAATTTTGCCCCTGACTCATTTTTAAAATTCTCAGAAAACTAAAGCACTTCTACCTAATAAAAGATAGCCTATAAAATATCATTCTTAATGGAGAAACCTTAAAAAAAATTCCTAGGGAATGTCTATTATCACTATATATTTTCAGTGTCGTCTTAGATGCACTCATTCTTAAAAATTGAAAAGAAAGTAGATGCAGAGGTATAAGAATGAGAAAGAAACAAATTCTTTTGTTCAGAAAGAACAAATATAAAGAAAATAAAAATTGCTCTATTAATTATTATCAATAATAAGGATGTTTGGAAATGAAGCTAGCTAAAGAAGTAAGTCACAATTTTATGCAAGGCAGGAACAGAAAAAAAAATGATAATTTTATTAAGAGACATTATAAAACAACTTAAATAAAGGTATACATGTATATTCATTAATTGGAAGCCTCAGTATTATATTTAATTCTTCAAATTGATCTATAGATTTAATGATATTTTGATCTAAATTACAAAAGAACATCATATGGGACTTTTTAGTCAATTCTTAAATTTATACAAAGAGATCAAAGGCCAAAATCTGCCAAGAAATTTCTAACAAAGAAAAAGGTGTGTATAAGTGTGTAGGGTTGCTTTACCAGGTATCAAGACCAGTTATTAAGCAGTAGACAGTGTGGTATTGGCTCAGAGATAGGAAAATTGATCAATGGAGCAACACAGGGAATTTAGAAATAGATCCATCCATCCATCCATGAAAACTGATGTCCCTTTTCACACCAACTTTACAATAAAATAGGTCATTTAATTCAAGCTTATATTCTGTGGGATTCTATGTCAGTAACTGGCCATTCTCTAAACCCTCTCAGGATGGTTCTTGCAGAAGCACTGAGAATATAAAAGGAAAATCCATATCCTGCTTAAGTGCCAGTTCTGGTAAGAATGAATTACTGGCCCTCTAGGATAGAAGAGGTCTGATGTAAAAGATTTTACCCCAAGTGGCTAGCTAATCTCCTTGCATTATGATACCATATTGAGAGCTCAGGTTTGCTCTCTGCTGCTGGTAGGGTTGGATATTCAAGAACAGCAAAAGGTAGCTGAGCCTGAATGAGGAAGAGACTTGGTGAGAAAGAGTCACTGGGCTCACGCATTGCCTCATCTTTATCATCTTTTCTTCTCCATTTATGGACCAGCTGTGTAAGGACAGAAGACAGACAAGGACAGAGCCTGTCTGATATTTATCTCCAAGCTCAAGCTATCTAGCTGTTGAGTGCTGCCTTTTCTGGTAGACTTTGATCTCGTGGGCCCATCACATGTCTCTTTTCCTCTTCTTTGTTTCCAATGTGGAACCAGTGTGGTTCCTTACCAATCAGCCAAGTCATTGCTACAGATCATTCATTCATGTACCTTCTCACTCCAGATCACTTCTCTCCATACCAAAGTGATGACTAAGTCTACAGCTTGTAGCTCTGCAAATAGATATTTCACCATGGTTCTTGGAGGTCATCCCTGATTAGGGCTGTAGTGCATCCATTCTCTGCACCAACTTATTGAACTAAGTCATTTTTGAAGCAAGTCTTGTCTTTTTTCTTTTTGTAGGGAAGACTCTAGGAGGCCATGGGTGTGCACTGGGGCAAAGCCATCAATGCAATAGATGTTGGTGATATGGGTATTTGAGGCATCTGTTCTTTTCATTTTGGGGGCCATCTGGACCTGCTAATGACAAATTCTGAATGTATAATTTTTATTGTATGATGGATTATGATGACATTTGTCCAACCTTATAACTTTGTGAATCTGAGCATACTGAACTTATTATGTACAGTAAGGTTTTTGTTTTTGTTTTTGTTTTTAGCCAATTGATGTCCCATGATCAGGCATTCACTATCTACTAGGGCCAGGGAGTATGCTAGGAGCTGCTTCTCAAACATAGGTCGTATGTTGCTTTAGAACCCTAGTGTCCTCTACAGTGACTTACCTATTAGAGTTAGCCAGAGGCTTTACCTAGTACCTTATCTACCACAGACACGTCTAACATCATTGGATCTGCAGGTCATATAATCTGAACCTGTGAAAAAGTTCTCTCTTGCTCTGTACAATTAAAGCTGGCAGCATTTTTAGTTACACAATACATAGACCCAACTACTAGGTACAAATATATTATATACTGCCTCCAAAATCCAAAGAAAACTATCAAACCTGTGGTGATATCTCTCCCTCAGTGATAAAGGGTAAAAGGTTCAGCATCTAGCCCCTTCCTTAGATGGGTATGAGAGCATTTCCACATTATTAGAATCTTGGGAAGATCATGAAATTGGGAGGTATCTGATTCTTGTAGGGTGTGCCCTCTGGCATATTATCTACCTTTACAGGGCATTCAGATTCTGCTGATATGCTCATGAGGGCATTTTAATATAATATGATCAATACAGTGGCCAGGAAGATGTTTTACAGAATGACAAGTTCTTCAAAATTTCTATAGAGTATATTGCGACAGCAGGAGAGTTGACAGAGCCTTGGCACAAGACACTGAATGTACTGTTATTCTTTCCATATAAAAGCAAATAGCTTTGATCCTCTTTACCTATGGATATTGAAAATAATTCACCATATCAATAGCTAAAAATCCAAAGTGTCAAATCTGTGATTATCTGTCACATCAGCAGAGATTGGAGCTACAATTCGGTGACGTTACAGTAATCGACCATCACCAGGCCTTATGCATATACATAATATTTTTTTCACATAGGCCATAAAGATGAATAGAATAAGAATATAATGGATGCCCCTTGACTGGCAAGTGATCCATTCTAGAATTTGATTAATAAAAAATGCATTAAATAGTTTTATGGTCATGGGTAACTGGGGTTCAAGCCTTCTAGTAACTCTCTGAGGGTCTATGTACAACACGCATTAGAATCATCCCATGAGTTGTCTAAGAGTGTTCGTATCCCACATTTTGGGGTTTTAGTTCCTCACAGTTGAGAAGACTCTGTGCCTTTGTAGGAAGGCTAGAGGCTACAAAGCAGACACCTCAGCAAGGTCTTTGTGCCAGAGGCTGGCAACGAGCTGTGCCAGAATGAAGCAGGCATAGCTGCATGGAGATCATGTTGACTGCGTGGCAGTGACATGGTAAGTTACAATCATCTGCAATACCCAGAAGTGTATACAAGTGTTTTTTCAGTATGACAGTTCCACAGGGTCTTAGTCCACCACCTTGCACAGAAGCATTTAAGAGGATTATATTTCCCTGCCCTTTCTGAAGTAAGGCAAAGGTATTTGATTTGCTTTGGCCAGTGAAATGTGAGTGAAAGCCATGGACATCACTTCTGAATGGTAACTTTGAGCCAGTGTTCTAGTAGCCATGTTTGATTCCTATCGCCATGGTAATAGTTAAAGTGTTGATGTGAAGTCTATCCTTGGGCATGCTTCCTTTTTCAACTAACCTGTGTTGGTCATCCTTGAGAGAAGAAATGAAACTTTGGTTGTGTTAAGCCACTGAAATTTTGAGGTTATGTGAAATCTTAATACACCTTAAGATTGGCACACTATGGCCCACAGGCTAAAGCTGGCCCACTGCCTGTTTTGATTAATAAAGTTTTATTGGTACTCAGTCACATCCATTTACACGTGTATTATCTCTTGTTGCCTTAATGCTATAATGGAAGAATTGAGACTGTCCCTTATGGCTTCCAAAGCCTAAAATATTTACCATCTGGACCTTGACTGAAAAAGTTTACTGACCCTGGTATAACTATTCTATAATCATGAATATGAACAAAATGTTTGAAATCCAATATAGCCCCAAACCAATTAATAATGAGAATAATTATTTGGTTTTCTAAGTCACTGAATTTTGGGATGATTCATTATGCAGCACTATTGTTGCAATAGCTAGTGGATATACTATGTGATTTTAATTTTATAAAGTTCAAACATGGACAAAACTCTTCTATGGTATTTGAAGTCAGGGTAGTGGTAACCCTTTAGGGGTTATGACTATAGGAGCCACAAAGAAGTTTTCTTGACTGCTCTTAAGTTCTGGGTCCTGATTTATGTGCAAGTTCCAGGAGTGTTCAGTTTTTGAAAATTCATTAAGTTGTTTACTGATGATTTTTTAGTTTTTATTATGCATGTTATACTTCAAAAAAATTAAAATAACAAATTTCTAAAACAGAAAATGACTAGGTCCAGCAATGAATGACAGGTCCCTTGAAACTTGAGTGAGTTACTTACTGACACTGACACTTTTATCTTACAGTATCTTTTTCCATATATAGGTGAAAATAATACTTAGTATTTTAAGTAAATGTTAAAAGTTCGGATAGAAACTTAAAAAAAGTTTTAGGACCAGATATTACAAAATAATCAGAGTTCCAATGATGATTTATAATAATTTCTATCATTATTTAATATTGTTTTGTCATTCTTTTTCACTGGTCTCTCATTTGCTATTTGAAGTTAAGGGCGTGATTTCAGTATGTGTGAACTAGAAGGGTGATTCTCCTGATGGAAGAATGAGTGGGGGTTATTATCCAATCACTTTTTAGTCTAAGAATCACTACATGTGATACATATATAGATACACAAAGAGCTACACAGGTTTTTGGTGTGATGTGGTTTTATCTATCCTGAACTATATGTTGAAGGGGTTATTTTTCTCTTGGGTAACTTGACTTTCACAATAGATAATGTGAATTTATATATATATATATATATATTTTTTTTTTTGCCTAAATATGATCTTCATTTCTTTATTTGTATAAAGGAAAAAGAAGACCTGATTGTATCTTGTATAATTCCCATTGCTAGGAGTTTCTTTTCTGTGGGCTTCTTCCCCTTTACACAATTTTTCTTGGCAAAGAATGATACTGTTGTTATTTTACTGATCAATAATTGAGATTATAAATCTTTATTATTTTCTAGAGTTTTGCCAATGGAGTAATTTATTGCTGCCATGCATGTGGTAATGCTCTAAGGGGTGTTATGCAATGTCTATACAATCAAAATGTCTGGTATAAAATTCACTGCAGATTTTTTTTTCCTTGGGAAACAAAAATTCTCCAGATTTTAATGCATTAGCACTGTGATTATCTTTGTTTACTCTTTTACAAAAATGATTGGAAAAGCAAATAGGATGAAGAAAGCACAGCTCTTACTTCTTGTGATCATGTTGTTAAGAACCTGATGTCTTTCACTTTAGAAGTAAAACAGAATTGAATATGTTCTTCTCTACAACTAATTATAAGCCTTCAATGCAAAGGTGATATTATTGATTCTCTAAGACACTCCATTTAACAAAAAAACTTCCTTCATGATATAGTTGGTATACAAGTAGCTGGTGTCCTTTTCACTTGAGAAACTGAGTACAAGACATAGAATCAAGATTTTTAGGTTTCAGTGCCAGTTGCCCCACTGGGAAATTCTGAGAAAATCACCCATCTCTCATAGACTGTGCTTTAGAAGAAACTGACAAAAGTGCCTCCAACATTCTTGTGTTACCATTAAATTTTTTTCTTGTTTATAATATGGATTCTAAAGTCGTGCTTTTACATTATTGACAGGAATATTTGGTGGCAAGGAAAGTTAATACTTCCATAGAAGGGTTTTGAAGACTCAAAGAAGTAAACATTGCTATTTAAAGCTTATATCCTCAGAGAAGATCTCAATGTTGGGTATGCTTAAGCTCCCTGTGTACATAAATCAGTAGAAGAAAACAGTTTAGGATTCAAAGGAGAGAAGAGATAACAAAAAGAAAATATGAATTCATGATGAATTATAGTTTTCTAGGGTTCTGTAGTATAAGTCAGGGGCCTCAGAATTTTTAAGGTATTTGTTTGCTGAGTAACATTAAAAAGTAAAGCCAATTTTCTCTTTTGAGAAATGAAATTGGACAAGATGACTCTTAGGGTCCTGTCCTGATATTCTGTGGGTCTTGTATTATATTAACATCCCTTAAGGTTGTGCTTCACTTGCTGGGATATTTAAGTGCCTTGGTCACCTTCTTTGAGATTTTCTGTTGGCACAAATTAGGCTGTTTGGGCCCAAAGAAGATGACTTGGAAAAGCATGTTAGAAATTGCAGCCTGTGTAATCCCCAGTAGTTCTGTGAAAATCTCACTGCAACAATATTCTTTGACTCAAACCATAGCATCAAATTATAAGTGATTATTTTAGCATAAAACTTTATCTTCTGTTATACAGAGACAGATCAGCTTGGAAACTCTAAAAGAAATGCTGGTGGTGTTAAAAAGATGCTGGGGCCTGTAACTCTGGCACATTACGCATTTCTAATAGACTGACTTCACTCAGTTATATCCCTTTAGGAATGCAGACTATTATCATGTATTTTCAGATGTATCCAACATGGCATCCACATAAGGAGACAGTCTATTATATTAATTGGGGTAATTTCAGCTACTTTAACAAATAATCCCCAAACTTTCAGTTGTTCAACCCTGCCGAGATTTATTTCTTGCTCAAGTAACAGTGGGATGTGAATGTCCGGGGACTGCAGAAAATTTTCCACTGTGCTGTGATGGGGGGGGGCAGGGAGAGACCTACACTCTTTTCTACTCAGAGTCCCCTACTGTCTGTTGTTCATGGCCGGAGAGTCCCCTGCTTCCTGCCAATAGACAAGGGAAAAGAGTATAAAGAAAACAAAGTATTTCTTAACTCCCTTGGGATGGACGCAGCATGCACACATCATTTCTTTCCTTTTCTGGTGATAATGGAAGGACAACTGGGAAATGCCGCCCCTGGCTGGGCAATTACTTTCCAGAGTGACTCTATACTATGGAGGGGAAGTGTGGATGTCAACAGCTATTTCTGTCTCATTCAATATATCAATTAACATTAAGAGGCTTTTGTCAATACCGTCCTTTAATGCTCAGGTCACTGTGTTTCTTTATTAAGTGACCACCCACACATTAGTTTCTACCAACTTTATTAAACCATAAATGGAATTTTTGGCTGAGGCCTGTACCAAGACTGACAACAGTGCTCCTCCATTTATGACTTGAATGACTCTCATTACATTCATTATGAAAATAGGAAGGCATGCCAGAAACAAAGTGGTTATTAGACAAAGCAGTCCTGGATGAATTTATATGAAGATAGTCTTTCTGAGCAGATTATCTCCCTTTTTGATTATTAACTCAAAGTTCCTGTTCAGTAATGGACAGAAGAGCACTATCGTGTCATTAGGAGACCTGGTACTAAACTCTTCCCTCCCTTGACCTCCATTTCCTTACTGCAAACAGAGTTTGCAAGTTTCCTTTATACTCTAAAATCTCTGTAGAGTTCAATGGAAACCTCCAATATTGCTTGCATACCTTAGGCCTTAGAGATTCTGCTCTCGTCTTGTGGTCATTCACACTGATGTTTTTATTCACACTGGCTCTGCTCATGTCTGACTCTCTTTGCCAGTGTGATCTGTCAACCACTTCCTAGCCCCCAGCAGCTCTGTTGCAGAGTTTTTGATCATGAAACATCCTTTCCTGCCACTATTTCAGTATTTGGAATCTGGCCTATATGTTCAAATTCATAATCAGTTTCTTGAAGCTTTATGTTCAAGCTTAATGATAACTGAGCTACTTAACCCTTTAAAATATAGTCCCCAGGTAAATATCACTCTTTTCTCTTCGAATCTAATTTAATGCCCACGAACGTGATCCATTTGATGGGACCATCTGTTTTTTTCTTCTGCCAAAGACACTCTGCACATTTTGGCAGCTTCCCTATGTGTACTCAATAACTCATGCCAAGTACAGTTGGAATGCTTCATGAGTCCAAACTCTGAAAACAACTGAACCCAGCAGTGTTCATCTGAAACTGATTGTTGATTTGTGACGAGTCAAGTAGCACTGGCCTGTACATTGTAAGGTCTGGAAGAGCAGAAAGATAAGTTAATGTGATAACTCTCCCTGGTTGACAACATAGAAGTTATTTAAATTTATAGAATAGTGACATTTATGAGATTTTATTCCCAGACGTCTATGCCTCCATTTTGGGATTTACAACTTCCATCCACATAAGCACCACTGTGATCTCTTTTGTACACATAACCCTATGCACACCGAGACACAGCTGTTTAGTTCGGAAGAGGGTGTCTGACTCATGCTGGCTGAAGCTCAACCCTTCCAGGAGGTAGGTGTATTGAGAACCCAGATGGTGTCTATAAGAAAAACAGCTTGGATGTTGCAGGTCATCATGAGTCTTGTCATATAGACTAGACAAAGAAAGGTAACCTGTCTTTAATAAGGGGTAGAGGGAAGAAGGGAGACAAGGAAAAACAGAGAAGAACAGAAATACAGATAAGAAGACAGAGTTCATTATTATTGGTGCTTCTGGTTTTTCCTGAGTGCAACCATATTCTTCTGCTTAAATTCCATGAACTATTAGGCTATTTTTAAAGATATCCCCCTTTTTTGCATAACCAAGTCATGTCATTTGCAAACTAAATATTAATGTGTATCTATAGAAAAAAATAAAATTTAGTATCCTTCCAGTCAATATGCGGCTCGAATCATATATTAGTTATTGCCAAAGAATTCAGATTAAAAAATAAAAGTTGAGTCACCAGGAGGTTTTTTCTTTATTTAGGGTCAGTTATTCAAATTATGACAGTTTTCATAATTTCCTTTTTATCTAAACAGTATATATTTCCCCTATGTCCAGATTCTGGATGATTAATCATGGAAAATAGTTACTTCTTTAAGTTGGACTTTTAATATTTCATTGGGTAAAAGGTTGGGATGCAATTGATTTTTTTTGTGTTTCACCATTAAACTTTCTTAACATAATCTTATAAGTCTTACAAGTTACTCTTACTCAATATACTCATTATAGTTCTCATTTGTATAAGAGAAAAATTAACCATGGAAGTCAGCATGAAATACAAACAATGTTTTGAGAAATAAGCTTAAGATGAAGCTTATTTTTAATGCCAGTATTCAATTTGTTCAGAATGTAGAATAGAACGAGTCAGTCAAAGAGGCAAGCATTATTTCTGATTTCTATCATCAAAAATTCACATCACATTTAAAAGACGCAGTCTTTTAAAACTTTATTAGTTACAGATATAACATATTTTAAAAGAAAATAAAAGCACTACCAGGGTCTTGGTATTAGCATTTAGGAAGAGTAACTAGGGCAAATGTGGCTTATGCATTTTGATTAACTCTTGATAGTGATTTTATAAACACTGATATCTATGTTCAGATTTTAGTGAACCTGCTAATATTACATTTTTCTTCAGCTTTTTGTTCCATTAAATTTGCCTTGTTTTAAGTTGTAGAGGGACCATAGCCTTTTCCAGGTGAGTTAAACCAGGAACCCATCCATTGAGGTGGCAGTGTGATGCAATGAAGGGCTTTTATCTTCTGGCATGGAGCCCCGTGTTAGAATTCCAGCTTCAGAAATTACTAAATGTTTGTCTTTGGGAATGTCATTTCACCTCTCCAAATCTAATTTTGTTCATCTCTAATATGATGATAATAAAATTTGACTTGAAATGTGATTGCAGAATTAAAGGCAAGGGAACAAAACACTAGATATGCAGTTGGCAGTAAATGAACTGTTGCATATTATTATTCACTGGTGTCCTCAACTGGAATAGGAATTCTCTTTTGGCTCCCACAGAAGTTTTCATAAATGAATTAGTTCATCACATTCTTGATATCCAAGAAGATTACTCCTTCAGGGTAAATGGAAGAAAAACTTTTCCTCCTTTTCCAGATATTTCCATGGAATTGGTGATTGGCATATGAGCAGAAATCTTGTTATGGTTACCATCCACTGTGAAAGCAGAGGATGCAGAGATGGAGCCATTCTTAAAGCTGTGACATTACAGAAGGTTTAATCAATAAGGCTCCTATCCTCTGGTTTCCTATAGATTCTTGCTGAATAATCACCCAAATACTTGGTTTTCTTTTAATAACATACTGTCAGCAGGATTGAATTCCTCAATTTATTATCTGTTTTGACCTTCTACTACTACATATATAGTAATGAGAAAATATCTTAGTCCATTCAGGCTGCTATAACCAGGATACCGTAGACTGGGTTGCTCATAAGCAACAGAAATTTATTTCTCACAGTTCTGGAGGCTGAGAAGTCCAAGATCAAGGCTCTGGCAGATTTGTGTGTGATGACAGCCCATTTCCTGGTTCATAGATGGCAGTCTTTCCACTGGGTCCTCACATGGTAGAAGGGGTAAGGGAGCTCTGTGGAGCCTCTTGTATAATGGCACTAATCCAATCATTCAGGAGGGCTCTGTTCTGCTAATATCTCCCAAAGGCCCCACCTCCTACCACCTTCATCTTGGAGTTTAGAATTTTAACATATGAATTTTGAGAGAACACAAACATTCAGTCTATCTTAGGAAGGAAACAATACAGAAGTTGTTAGCTCCCTCCGCCCCTGAAGAATGATCTAAAAAAACTATATTTCTATTTGATCAGACAGTAGAAAAACACATATGCAATGTTAAAGGAGGTTTTCCTATTCTTTACTTTTTCTTACCAAAAAAGTGATGTTAAAAATAAAGGTACATTCCAAGTTGATGAATGAAAATAGCCTTTGAATGATGGATTAGAAAATGTATTGCATTCCTTCTATAAAAAAGTCTCATGGTAGAAAATAAATTTGCTCAATACCAAGGTTTTCAATTATTATCAAATAAAACATTTGAGTCATGTCTTTCACTACCAAAGTCAAGAAAGGCATGAGTGTCCTGTTTGTTGTTATTCATGCAGAGTTTAGCAGATTCATGATGGCTGGCTTTATTCAAATTTATCATTGAGCATTCAAAAACAATTTTGAAAACAAATTTTCTATTTCTTGCTATACAAATCAGTACAAACAAATCATCATGACTTTTAAAGGCTCAAACACTCATAAATATCTATTCTGGCCATGTTTTAATTTTACTATTCCTTAGAGAATTAACACTTATTTTGGGGCATGTCAGCCTAGAACAGTGACCGACATATAATAGGCACTCAAAACTATTTCTTGAGTTAAATTTATTTGCATGCTAGAAATGTGTATCTCAACCTTCAGTACTTGAAAACATATGTTTTATCTCTACAGATTTTATCAGTTAGTTCAGTTACTTTTATTTACTTGTCTGTTTCACTAGGTTCCAACCAAAAGGGCAGTGCACAAAGTTAGATGTAACCAAGAAAGAGACAGAATGAATGGATTTGCATATTATTTCTCAAGTAATATATACCAGTGAAAAACACCATGGAACTTTATTTTTTTCTATTAATTTGTCAAATTTTATATTAGGTGAATTATTTACTGGACTTTTAAAAACTTTATCTTTACCAAGTTTGACAACTGTAGGATATATATACCACTCATTTCTTCCTCATATATACTGCCAACGGCTTTTCTACTTTGCTGTACTTTCCTTTTCCTTGTTTCTTTTTTATTTCTTTTACTTATACAACATTTGGTCATATTTCATTTAGCTTAAAAAACCCCTCTCTCCTCCAACAATTTAAAGATCTCATGGATGTCAATATGTTCTATTGAAACTTGCCAATAGTTGACTTATTTTCCATTAGTAATTCAGTAGTGCATTGTTATAACAATGGGGAGACATAAAACAAAACATTTAAAAGGGAATTTTTTGTCATGGTGAGAGCTCTTCAAATGCATATTCACATGGCCATTTTACCCTTTGTCCCACTGCATGGAGGTGTGACACATTACAAAAAAAAAAAATAGCAATAAGCAGCGATAAATTTATGTGGTTTCTAGGTAAGAGGCACTTTATAGAGACACTGTCCTTGGAAGTAATTCATTTTTACCAAAAGGATAGGGTAAGGTAAATTGTTCCTTCTAGTATATGACAATAGAGGTACAAATGAAACATTGGGATGCAACCGTTATGGTAAAGAAGGTGGATAGTCTAGTGAAACCATGTTGTTCAGAAGCTGTGGTTCATAAGTTTTACAAGTCTTCTGTCAACCAATCACTGTATCAAAGAATCTTGGTCCCACCATGAAAGAAACCCAAGTTTTTGCTTTTTTTTTTTTTTAAGATTAGCATGTTTATTTATGTGATTTTTGTAAATTGCCCAATAATGGCTATGTTAATGCTGCCATACCTAGCTTACTTTGTTTACTATTACCAGTTCATGTTTCATAATTGGAGAATCACCATCAAGAGACATACCAGGTACTAAGAATTGAATATCCTAAACTCACTTTGATGAAGCCAACTGATGGAACAGGAAGCAAAGCCTTGAGAAAGAAGATTTAAATGGGATCACAAGAAGCATTAGCTCAATGTGGGGAAATGGGGGCCATTACAGATTGATGCAGTGTACCAAAAGCAAAGTGTGAAAGATTAAAAAAATAATTTAGGTTATCCTAAGTAGAGACAATTGTGTCCTCATAGGCAGTCCAAATATCATGAGACAGATGGATGAAGCAGGCACATTAATAGTAATAACACAGCAGTAACTATAGCAGCAGTGATTGTGAAAGCAAGAAGCCCTAGACATTGGGAATCTGATGCTTATAAAGGCACAGAGATTCTGAGGACATTCTAGAGTAACGATCTTTCCAGAAACCCTATGGAAAGAAGACAGCTGATAGGATGGGGACAGGCAGGACCTGAGGAGACCAGGACAAAGATTGTCTCTCCCATTTATAGATTTTATGAACCTTCAAAATGTGTCTGTCACAGGCAGTTCAATGAGAGTCACATCTCTGAATTTAAGTTCAAATTTCGTTCTTAGTAAGACTATACATGCAGCACGCTGTTGATTTTTTTTCTTATCTATGTGTTTGCCATGTAACACTTTTAAAATATCCACTTAGAAGTCAGGCTATAACTGACTAAACTCAGATGGTTTCAACGGGTTGCATGGTGATGACCTAGAAGCTTGAGCGGGTGCTGCTTTGGCGAGTCTTCGGGCCACACATTAGAGCTGGAACAGGAAGGCTTTGGGTGTAGGCCTTACTATGTCTCCTGTCTTATGCTGCTAGAGATATATGCACATAGAGTAGCTTTATTGGTCTATTTTATTTATTTTTTTGCACAGATTTGTTATTTCACAGGAGAACCACAGCATACACACACACACACACACTCACGACCTTGTCTACATCAGTACCCACTGAAAGCGTTTCTTCTCCCTCTTCCTGTATGTTCCTCTTCACAAGAAGAAGAAAAAAAGTCATGCAGGATAAAATAACATCGTTTGTCACTCTCCTCCTAAATTTGGAATCAGTCCAGAAAATCCATAAGGAAGTTCAATTCAGTGACAGCTCATCTGCAGAAAATCCACCCCGTGTGACTCCCCCCATCACTGCTGATCTCTTCATGTATTCTTTATAATGAATCCATTGAACTTTAATTAATATGAAAAATTCAGGTTTTCATCTGATTTAAATGTGACTGACATTGCGCTGCTACTAAAAGTGACACAAAGTACAAGCAGGGTGAAAAGAAAGCCTGAAACCTGGTGCCCCCACAGTTCCATCTCCCCACTGCCAAGTCATGGCTAGCATTTCCACCATGCATGACAGGACACATCAATAGCATTTTCCAGGAATCTTGATGCCCATACCTATAAACAGGGTCACCCTTGAAAAATGTCCATGCCCAGGAAAGGATGTCATTCAGTATCCATTCAATATCTGTCTTTAGTTTCAAATGTCCAAGTTAAAAATGAAGGAAGCTGTACAGTTACAGGTATACGACTCCAAAAAGGTCAATGGGGTAAAAGGGAGGAAAAGTCTTTAGAAGTAAAAACGCACACAGACCTACATCCATTTGCCATTTGCCCCCACCATTTCTCCTCATGTTCAGTGAATTGTTCAGAGTAGGCACAAATGTGTTCTTGGAGGGGAGCTGTGTGACAGAGGTCACCTTCCTCTCAGATCCCAGCCACTAGCATTCTGCTTGCCATGGATCAGGCTGCTGTCATGTTCACGTATTCTGCTTACACATGTATATGGCATACGTGCCCTAATTTGGCACAGCACCTGTGCAGGGCTGCCGGTAGTCCTACATCCTGCTTCCTCCACAGAACCTAATATGCAGACATAGCAATATATGAAGACCTAAAACATTAACTGCCACAGCAATATTAACACATTTTTTTACTTCAGTAAAATACCTTGGGCTTTGCATTTCAAAAACCTCCAGTTGTCTGTTAAAAAATGATTGACCCTCTCTCTCTTCCCCCACCATCACCGTGTGTGTAGTTGACCCCTTCCTTGCCAAGCCTTCTCACGAGACTTTCAGGATCAGCAATTCTGGGTGAAGAAACAAAAGCAGAATCCTTTCATTTCCCCATGGATATGAATGAAAACTGCTGATCAAATTAAGTACAACTGTGAAGGAGACATTGGGGAAGAACAAAAGGTGAGCTATAAGGAATCCCACATGTGATGGCTCATGTATTTAAGCTGTGTGAAGGTCCCTAAAATCTTACCATATCAAACTGAAAAAGTCACCACTATCTGGACAGTTAGGCAAGTTTTATTGGGGAAATCATTAGATTTTGTGTTTTTATACCTCATTGCTAGCAGGTTGGTTCAGTAATCTATTGGTTAAAAAAATCTAAATTTAGGACTTTTGTTCCAATTTTGTCTACTGGCCTTGGTCAAATAGTTCTAGGTACACCTACCTCTATTTCCCTGTACCACAGATTAGGAATAGCATAGATCATCTCTTAGTATAAGCAAGTGGCATGGAAATAGTTTGATTTTAATGGAATCTTGTTTAATGAAATAGTTCCAGAGATGGTAATGAAAGAGAGTTGATGTCCATTTTTGTTGTCAATTAGCTGGGGTCTTGAATTGAAAAGGTCCCGAGTGCTTCTGCCCATTTCTTAGATTTTGGGTTTTATATTTGTTTTGGTAAATTCTGTGCAGTGGACATTTAAATGTGTTTGGTTTAACCCTGTATTTCTATCAAAGCTTTTGAGATTTGCAAGAACATGGGGATGGTTTGGGAGACTGGGGTTGGTAGACAAATCTGTCTAAGTCTCCAGCATTTTTGCACATCTTACAGATAGAGGCACTATCTGCTTTTGTTCTGGATTATCTATTAAAGATGTTTGTATGGTGAACAGCCTTGGAAAATACAGATGGTATCTCTCTCCACAGCAAAGGGCAGGCATACTTACTGTCTAGTATAATAAAGTTAATGCCTCTCACTGGGGCAAATGTCAGGCAGGCTTATTGCCCTTTATAAAAGATTCATGTTCTTTAAACTCAGGGTGGTATATTTCCCCCCCTATAATGCAATGCACTATGTTGCAGTTATTACCGGGCTTTTTTGTGTTGCCTTGTAGAAATTAGGAATTGGGGAACTGGCACAATAAATGTGGATGTTTTGACTCAGCTATTACCATGAGTAGTAAATTTTCCTTTGTTTCTAACCCAGGAATCTTGTGTCTTATGCCAGCATCTTTGAAACTGTGTCAGGCTAATTTACTCACTTGCAAGTAAAATCCCAGATTCTATGCTATTCTTAACAGCTGGGTATTTGACCTAGTAGGAATGTCAATTCCCTATTTGTTAGAGCACCATTCCTATGAATATCAAATAACAGGAATATTTCCTTTGGAGTGATGTATCAGTGAGCCTATGTTGTAGACCAGGGATTGGCAAATTGTTCCCCACCTGTAAACCAAATCTGGCTTCCCAACTGTTTTTGTAAACAAAGTTTTATTTGGACACAGCCACTCATGTCCTTTACATGTTGTCTATGGTTACTTTCACTCACAACAGCAGAGGTGAGGACTTGAAACAGATGCCGTATGGCCTTTGAAGACTAAAACATTTACTATCTAGCTTTTTAGAGAAAAAGCTTGCTGACATTTGTTATTGAGCAAACAAGGCAAAAATTCAGGCTATTGTAAGTTGATTTAGGAATATTTGGAGTGGAGAGATGAAGATAAAATAGATATTGCATGACAGGATGAAAGGGAGCTTAACAGTTAGCTACAGATAAACTCACTGACTGAATATACTTTCTTCTACAATATATTCAACAAATATGCAAGCCATAACCACACATCCAAATCCTTTAAGACTCAACTCATCTTCTCTCTAAGAAGCTGACCCTGATTCAGTATTAGGAAATTTATTCTTTCTCTTCGAGCTCCCATAGCATTTTATCTAAACATCTTTAAAAACAAATTTCTACCTTATGTAATATTTACATACCATGATTTCTTAGGGAGAAATCTATATCTGTAAACAGATTAACAAACTTATTTCCATGATCCAAATTTTGGGGTAATGATCTAACTTTAGGGACCTAGAAATTGATTTGAGCAAACCCTTTTTTAAAACTAAGAATCATTAAAATAGGATTTTTTCTCCTCTAAGTCTAAATAACAAATTATGCTCTTAAATTGAAAACTTAAATATGTTTTAATGCCTTGTTTTGTAGATTTCCTTTTGCATTTATACTTCTTAAAGTCAAACTGCATTTTCTTAGTTGGTTTCAAGTCAATAAAGGAGGAGGGTGACAAAGAGTAGACTCATTCCTGTTGGCAGGGGAAAGCATGTATACATATCAATTCTTGAGAAGGTGATGTGGGACAAGATACAGAAAGAGCTGTTGCTCTGAGATTGAAAGCCATCTCTTGGAAATGGAGAAAGTAGGTGAGCCAATCAGTCCATCACCAATTACACGTTACACAGTCACGTATAGGATTCAGGTGTAGAAGGATTCAGACAGGTATAAATGGAGTACCAAAGGACTGTTGAATCAATGCACAGAAGCAGATTCTTAGAGAAGGAAGAATCATGCATGTGTTGGACATTATTGAGCTGAGTCACTAGGCTAAACATTTCATGAAGAAATGACTGAACACCCTACAAGAAATTTAGGATATACAATAATAACAGCAACGACATTACTGAGTGCTTGTTAAAAGTCAGATACCCTGTTGGGGTATTCATAAAAATTATTCTGATTTCTCCTATATCTATTATTCTATATAATGGCTGTTAGGAAATTAAAATGTATTATCTCATTTAAACATCACAAATACTTTGTAAAGTAAGGCTGATTGTTACCCTCATTTTATAGATGAGAAAAACGGCTTAAACAGGTTATGTAATGGTTAAAGTCACATGAGTAGCAAGTGTCAAGTGAAGTCTGATTCAAGTTCAAACCACTTCATTCCACAGCAATAACTTTTTTAGCAATTATATTCCACTGTCTTCAGATGGGCAAAGCTGCTTCTCCATAGGCCTCCTATGAAGGAAAGTCTTAACCATCCATTACTCTACTGGATAAATCTCAGGAAGATGGCGTGCTGAAGTAAAGGGATTCATCTACACAGTTTCAAGTATGATTTACTTCTGAAGCTCATTTAGTCCCCTGAGACAGGGAGTGATCCCACTCCCCAAACAACTCCGTTGTCTGATAATGCCACTGCATATATTCACAGTTCAGATGTTCGTACTTCTAGCAATCTACTTCTGTGCCATTCACACTCACAGGCAGAGTATTCTATTCTGATAGCAGGCCACACCATTAACATACTTAACACTTTAGGATAAGGAGAGGCAAACCTTGATTTAAATCTTTAAGATGTGCTAATGATAATTTTTCAGGCAAATCTCATTATTTCTTGATGCTCTCAGAATAGTACAACTCTAAAGTAATTATGATATATACCAGCTGCTGGTCCAGAGCTCCAGGGTTTCAAACAAAGACTGGAACCTCTTCAGAGAAACCAGCATCTTGAAGGAGGACAAAGGCATGGTGGCAGGAGAGTTCTCAGCAACTGGCACTCGTCCTGGTTTTATCTTTTCATTTTGAATCATTTAGTTTCACTCTGACCTTAAAAAAAAAAATCTAACTGAAAGAAAAGTAAAACTTTTATAGCCAACAAGATAGGAAGGTGAGAAAGTTTGAACGAACAGAGAGACAACTTAAAGCAGAATTTCAAGAACAGTGAAGTATGCCTTACATGTGGAACAGAAATTAGAGAGTTTAAGGTGGCGTGAACTTGTCAAGTCTTACGGGTTTGCACAGACACAGGCCTAAGAATAGTCAGATGCTACAACAGTCCACATTATATTATTGCTGCAACTCAGAATATATACCCATAGGCTGAAACTTGGTTTTTGACTTTGGGAGCCAACCACTGCCGTCAGCTTCATAAAGAACAACTGCAAAGCTGAGGGAGCAAGCTTGTGTGTGGTTCTTTGTATTCTGTAGTGACAAGGTTTGTTTTTGACTTTTTAGCTGATCCCTACCAGCCTCCAATTCCAACAAAGTAAAACTATTTTCAAGGGAATAGCAAAAAGGATATGCATATTTGATAAGGCTTCTAGCATTTTATATTTAGATAAACATTGTGGTGTCGACAGGAAATCAGTGATTGTATTTATTTCTGAAAACCATCACTAAAATGTACCAGTTATTTAAGGTTTGGGACTATGTCCTACTTCTCTTTTGGATGTACCCTCTACCTTTAAAAATCTATTCACTCACTAGTATATCATAGGAGCTCGCTAAATACTTATTACACTGAGAAAGTAGCATGGTTTTTATAAGCTATATGGATTGGTGCAGTTGTGGTAATAAATATTCATAAACCTACGGGTAGGATAAAAATTATTCTGATTTCTCCTATATCTATTATTCTATATAATGGCTGTAATATAAACTCAGTTAACTGTGTTTTTATTACTTTCACATGGTGTATATACCCCACTAGGAATGTCAGCTGAAATGGATGTCAGCCCTGACCATGAAATTGTCACGGGGTAGATGCCAATTCTTTTCTGAAAACTAACTGTGGAGTCATAAATTTTGTTGGGAAGTTGGCATAATTTATTTACTAATCAAACCATTCGTATCCCACACCAAATATCACTCCTCCTGAAACTGGTTCTCCCTGTGTGTTATATATTTCAGTAGTATGTCCCAGCTTACAAAAGCGAAGTTTAGAGTCATCGTAGACATCTCCTCTCCTTCCCGGTTCACCTCTACTCCATTCTGAATGCTAAGGTTTCTGAATCCTTTTCTTTTGTTATGCCGATTTATGAAATATGATTGGGTTATGTTCTGTACAAACTTAGAAGCATTAACTATTATCATCAGTTGACATTTTTGAGAGGTTAGTTTTTATGCCTCTAAAAACAAGACTTTACATTTATTCCTATTAAGTTTTATCCTCCTTTTTTTTTCCAAACCCAAACTCAGTCATTCATTAGCGTTTTGACATTAGGCGAATTATTACAATTCTTTTTTTTATCATTTTATGTATTTTTTCATCATGATAAGTGTACTCCTTAATTCCCATCACCTATTAAAACCCATCCCCCCATCCACCTCCCCTCTAGTAATTGTCAGTTTGTTCTCTATAGTTAAGAGTCCTTTTCTTAATTTGTCTCTCTCTCTTTTTTCCCTTTGCTTGCTTATTTTGTTTCTTAAATTTTACATGTGAGTGAGATCATATGGTACTGGTCTTTCTCTGACTTATTTCACTTAGGATTATACGCTCTAGCTCCATCCATGCTGTTGCAAATGGCAAGATTTCATTCTTTTTTATGGCTGAGTGATATTCCATTGTGTGTGTGTGTGTGTGTGTGTGTGTGTGTGTGTGTGTGTGTGTATCACATCTTCTTTATCCATTCATCTATGGCTGTACCAGTTTGCATTCCCACCAACAGTGCATGAAATTTCCTTTTTCTCCACATCCTTGCCAACACTTGTTTCTTGTATTTTTCATTTTAGCCATTCTGACACGTGTGAGGTTATTTCTCATTGTAGTTTTGCCTCTCTTTCCCTGATGATGAGTGATGTTGAGCATGTTTTTATGTGTCTTTTGGGCATCTGAATGTCTTCTTTGGGTAAATGTGTGTTCATGTCTTCTGCCCATTTTTTAAAAGATTTTATTTATTTGAGAGAGAGAAAAAAAGCATGAGTAGGGAGGTGGGGCAGAGGGAGATGGAGAAGCAGGCTCCCACTGAGCTGGGAGCTTTACTGGGGGCAGGATCCCAGGATCCTGGGATCATGACCCAAACTGAAGGCAGATGCTTATCTTCTGCCCATTTTTAAGCAGATTATTTGTTTTTTGGGGTATTGAGTTGTATAAGTTCTTTATGTATTTTGGATACTGATCCTTTATTGGATATGCTATTTGCAAATATCTTCTCCCATTCAGCTGGCTGCCTTTTAGCTCTGTTTGATGTAGTCCCATAGTTTATTCTTGCTCTTATTTCCCTTGCCTCAGGAGACATATCTAGAAAAATGCTGCTACATAAGCTTTTTGAATATTTACATTCTTTTCACTCCCTGAATCATTTTTAGTTCTGACTGAGCCGCTGCAATAAATTTCCAATTGGCTTTCTTGAGTCTAGGTTCTGCCCTCTTCAATACAACTAACAGTTCTCCAAGACACATCTATATATGCTCTTTGTCCAAAAACAATTTATTGACTTCCATTTGCTGGTAAAGTGCATTCTTCACATATTTTTAAGAAAGGCTTCCTAGACATTAGCCTTACCTCTACCCAGTAGAAAGCCCAGTGATATGATCAAGATCCACCAGCTCACAGAGTTTCATTTTTTTTGACTTAAAAATCAAGAGGGCGAACCTGTTTCTTTTTGGCTTACCGTTCATAGGGTAACATATATAGTGCTTCTTAAACACGTCAAATTTCTTGCTATTCCCAGAATATGATCTACACCAGATGGTCCCTAAACATTTTCAAGATATAGACCTTTTATGAGATTTTGATAAAAGCTGGGGAGCCTACCCACAGAAGAATAACATATAGACTCTTCCATGGCATGAGTGCCTCTGATGGTCTATGGAATTACCCTGTACTTTCCTCCTGTAACATCTTTTTTTTTTTTTCACACCATTCCATGGATGTACACTTTCCAACATATCCCAGGAAACTTGCTGAGATCTAATTAAAATGTGACATCTTCCATTATCTTCTTTAATTTCATTAGTTGGACATGACTGACTTAGTCTCTAAACACGCATAGAATTTTGTGTGCACTTTCCTCATACATTCTTCCTCATATTTTAATTCTTTGTGTTCTCCTCTAATTCTCTCCTCTATTGCAAGACCCTTGCAAGCAGGACTAGTGTCCTACTCCTGTTGCTTCCTCTTATACCCTTCATCCCACTCCCTCCACCCTAATATAGACCTTAAACATCAGAGATATTCAGTGCACATTTATCAAGTCAATGAATAAATGAAGAGTTAGGATAGCAGTTTTAAAAGCTCTAATCTAACTTTTCACTTACTTGTGTATTTTTTTTTAAATAGAGGTAACTTATGAAATATCCTAACAATAAATAACTGAAAATAAAAGGTCAAGTTGGGCCATTGGGCAGCCAAAGAATTTCATGGAATATTGCTGACAGAGAATAGATTTTGTCCAGATTCTGTGGTAAAGCAATGTTACTTCCTATGATACTAAGGTCAACTTTCACAACCATAAGTTCTGTGTCATATTTGCAATTCAAAATGTTCAACTTTAAAGGACCTAATTTTTTTTTTTAACTTGGAGAAAACAAAACTCATGCTCTTAGTTCCTTAAAGTTGTATTTTCCAGATGAGAAAATGTTCATAGAGCACTTTGCAAAAGCACCATTTTCTTATCAGGGTAGTGGTTTGTGTCCTATTGGGTAAATAAACTTTTCTTACTGTGCATTTGTTCCTCCAAGGGAAATAATCCTAACACTGTCCCCCCTATTAGATTACACTTTTATTTCCATGATAGTCACCTAAGACTTAAGTTCTCTGATTAAATAACTATAATGTCCCTGATTTCCTGATTTATAGACCACCACTCCCCTTGGGAAATGAACACACCCCACCTTACAGAGACTAAACTCTTTAAATTAGCTTGTCTATATGTCCATGATCTTTGGAATCCAACATTCCATACTAAGTAGGAGTCTTAGGCCACTCCCAGTTGGCCTTTAAAAGGATGAAAATTGTGTTCATTACATGACTCATGCGTGCAATCTCAAATATATTCACTTACTGCCTATATTCATTAGATATACTAAAAGAAATTTTTAAAAATATATTTTTTCTACTAAATTGACGTGGAGGTATAACCTAGACACTCCACTTTAATTGAGGGTAGGGTGGGAATGCAGGTGAGCCACATTTGGAATAAAAAATAATCTAATCTAAGATCATACTTCTAATCCTGATGTCAAGGAAGAAGCCATTGACAGAAATGTGGTGGTTCTTTCAACATAAGACAGGCCCAGAAAAGAACGAATGCTCGTTGAAACAAAACTGTTACAGTTTTTGTTTCAAAGGAGCTGGAGTCATTCTAACAGGAGGGATAGACTTGTCTCAAATGAGACCACACTGTGCTGTCTCTGGGGAAATATATCCCTGGCCTTGCTGAGGGGTACTGGATCCTTAGGTCAATTAATGAATTGATCAGCACCAGCCCTGCTGCACTGGAACCTGAACTGGATTTAGAAGGCACAAAGGAGAACTCTGAGCTCCATAAAACAGAGGCCTGCACAGGTTGGAGGGAGAAAGGGTCTTGGTGCAGAGCAGGAGCATTTATGAACACCGTTCTTTGGGTCTACCTTTCTTTGAAAGCCCAACTCTGTATAACCTTCTTCTGATACTCAGTACAAGGGAATAAAGAAGCTAAATATACCTTCTTTAGATAGAAAGCATAATAATTATTGTTATGGTCTTACTGTGTTTCCCCAATATTCATGTGTTGAAACCTTAGCCCCAAAGGTGAAGTATTAGCAGGTAGAGCCTTTGGGAGGTAGTCCCAAAGTCATGAGGATAGAGACCTCATGAAAGGAAATAGTGCCCTTATAAGAAAGACACCACAGAGCTCTCTCACTCACTTTCTATTATGTAAGGATATAATGAAAGGCAACTATCTGCAATCCAGAAGGTCCTCAGCAGATCTGACCATGCTAGCACCCTGATTTCAGACTTCTGGGCTCTAGAACAGTGAGAAATAAATTTCTGTTGTTTATAAGCCACCCAGTCTATAGTACTTTGCTTCAGCAGCCTAAATTAAGATGACTATATATGTATATAAAATAATACATACATGTATTAATATCATATAAATTATATATATTCTTTAGAGATATACTTGAGTGTTGACTAGAAAACTCTATGTCCTTCTACTGAATCTGTTTTATGTTTTGTCTGAGCAACACTGGAACAGTGGAATCTATTTGGGTGCAGGACGGTGATCATTTCCTATCTCCATCATCTTACTCAACCCAGGCAGAAATGAAAATGCACTGCTTCCATGCCCATTGAATAAATAATTACTAAGCAGAGCCACTGCAGGTGCTGGCAGCAGTAGGAAGACTCAGGCCCCCCAGGTGAGTACTGCAAGAACCAAATTACCTGACAGAAAAGGAAAGAGCTCCTCATGCCTGAGAACACTGGTAGCTATTTGGAAGGATGCAATGTGGTTTCTTAGGAAGACATATCCCTAACAAAACCGTCCACATAGAGCCTATGACTGCTATTCATTTAAGGTTCATACAACTCCCCACTTCATACAATAGATACTGGCAATCCTGTACCATCTTTCTTTTACAGAATTTAATTATTAGGGCTCACAAAAGAATGAACATTTCAGGCTTTCTAACAGAACTCTATGTGCCAGAAGTTCTTTCTGAGAGGAAAGTCTGAGCTTCAGTCAAGGTGCCATGGTATTTTTTACCGGGATGATTCCTGCCGCTGTGTGCTCCAAGGAGAAAGAGTGGGGGTATGATCAAGTCTGTATTCTCCTCTCTTGAAAGGATGAAACCCCTAAGGGTGAGAGTCTGGAGTTGGCTTAATCATAAGTGCTTGTGTTGTGGCATTTACTTATGGTCAGAGACAACTTTCCCTCTTCACAGAATGATCATATCCTCCTACCTTCTCTCCTGGCCACAGCAGAGCACAACCTTGAGTTGGGGGAAAAAACCAGTTGGGGACATTTACTCAGGAAGCCACATGCTTGTTTACTCAATAGGATTGAGGGGGTTTGGCCATTATGGCCTTCATCAACTACTGAGTAATTATGACCAAGAAAGACAGAGCTTTCTCCCTGCTAGTATTCCAGGAACTAGTATGCTCCCTTTGGGCAAGTATAAAGACTAGATCATGTGGGGGGTAGGAAGGGCAGTGGATCTGTGCAAGGTGTTCAGAACCCCTAGTTTCCTGGGATAGCTAGGAGTAGTCTCCTGGCCTGGTTGACATCTGTGACATTTTTGTTTAGCTGAAGGGTTGCCTGGGTTTAAAAAGAGGTGGTGCCTGAATGAACCATTGTTATAGGTTGATAGGTACTGCACTTTGCAGGAGGCTATCCAGTATATAATTCTCTGGTTAAAAAAATAAATACATAAAGTAAGTCAGAGATGCACATATTCTTTTTTTCTTTTGGCATTTAAAATTCTTTATTTTGCAACAGGTTTCACTAAAATTGGAACTATCACCGAAAATTTGAAGGCTGGAAAAAGAGGCAAAATTGTTCTCCAAAACTGCCAAAAGGTATGTCTCAATGCTCTATGGACAAAAGTGGCCACCCATCTTACAGGCTGACAAAAGTTGCTTGGTAGACCCTCATGGTCAAACAATGCAAGATGAATACTTATTTTCCTACTTATTTTCCTTAGTTTAACTCTGGATACTGGCAAAATAATCTAAGAGAAGGTATTTCAAACTAAGATATTAATTATTTTTGTTTATTCATGTAAAAGCATGCTCCATGATAGGGATGGAGCAGTGGTTATCACAACAGAAGAAAAATTAATATGAGCAGCATTTCTAGTTTTCCACCACTGTGGGAATGAAGCTACTCCTTCCCTCCCCAAAGACCTCAAATGTTTGACTTTCCTAGTGATTTAAGGAACACACTGTATATCAGAAGAGGGGTCTGCTGATACTATCACAGTACTTTTGAACCACTCACTTCCACATTTACTGTATCTCTGTGAAGACTAAAAGAACTACGACTTCATGAAATACAACACTCATATTACTAAATGCTCTGCCTCATCCAAATCTCCCTCTCCCAGAACTCCTCTCTCTTTTGGGTGACTCTAAACCCTCATTTGGCACTTCACATCTGAATCTTACATAATTGTTTAAGATTTATTTATTTATTTTAGAGAGAGAGAGCACGAGTGGGAGGGGCAGAAGAAGAGAGCAAGAGAGAATCTCAAGCAGATTCCAGGCTGATCTCGAAGAGCCTGATGCGGGAGCTTGATCTAACAACCGTGAGATCACTATCTGAGCTGAAACCAAGAGTCAGACACTTCACTGCTTAACCTACTCTGCCACCCAGGCACCTCTGCATCTGAATCTTCTTACTTGCATGCACTCCCTTAGCAACAGATTTTAATTCAGCTCAATCCAATCCCATTCTGTTTAAAATATTTATTCTGTACCTATTACATGTGAGGGCCCATGAGAGGTGCTGATGATAAATACCTAAGACATGGTCCCTGGCTTCTAATAAACAGTTTAATATATAGATGAGGAGGCTGGCACATGACTCAAGTTTAGTGGGATAAATACAACCACGGAAGTATGGCCAAAGTAACAGGTAACGGGCAGGAAGTTACAGGGCTAAAGGCAGAGGTGTCAGGAAATGGTCCTTAGAGATGTGACATTTGTGATAGGCTCTGGGATAAGTTGACGTCCCTCAGGCAAGGGTAGGGGAAGGAGAATTCTATTTCAGGCAGAAAGGAAGTATGTGCAAAGGACTGGAACGTGTAATATCCAACCCATTCGGGGAAATGAAAGTAGTGCAGCACCAATAGAGCATAAAATTTAAAATAGTGGAGATCAGCAGGAGATTTAACTTGGACTCAGATGATTAAGGGTTTGTATATTATGTTAAAAAGCTTGGATTTTATCCTAAGGCCAAAGAAAGTTATGCAATGATTTGTACAGATTAGCAAAAGAAATTACTATTATTTTTTGGTAAATAGTGGAGAATGTTTTGGAAGAGGTTATGCTGTGGAATGAATATTTGTGTCTCTTTCAAAATTTGTATGTTAAAACCTAATCCCCACCGGAGCACCTGGCTGGCTCAGTTGGAAGAACATGTGACTCTTGATCTCAGGGTCATGAGTTTGAGCCCCACACTGGGGATAGAGATTACTTAAAACAAAATAAAAACCTAATCCCCAATGTGATATTATTAGGAGGTGGGGCTTTGAGGAGTTGATTAAATCACGAGGGGGGAAGCCTCATGAATGGGATTAATGACTTTATAAAAGAGACCCCAGAGAGTTCTCTCTCCCCTTCTGCCATGAGAGGACACAAGAAGATGTCAGGAAGTGGGTACTGACCAAACACAGAATCTGCTGGTACCCCTGATCTTGGACTTCCGAGTCTCCAGAATTGTGAGAAATAAATGTTTGTTATTTAAGATACTCAGTCTATCGTATTTTTATTACAGCAAGCTGAATGGGTTAAGATGATGTATATTGGCAGTAAATACAATAAGAAATGAGTAAGGAGGAAGCAATTGGGCACAAAGAACTATTTAGTTGACATAACCTAAAGAACTTGGCAAATGAGAGGGGTGGGAACAGGGAGGCATCTGGAATCATCCCCAAGTTTCTGCCTTAGGTACCTTGGTGAATGCTGGTGCCATTAACAAGGAAAGGAATGAAATAGGAGATAGAGAAGCTTTATGGAAAGGAAAATGAGACGTTTGTTTTGGGTCTTTTAAAGTTTTGCCCATTTCTACTGGTGGGACAACCTGAGACAATTAACTGCCCAGCAGGCAATCACTAGTGTAGATGTGGAACACCAGGAAGAAGCCTGGGTGTGTGTCTCATTCTCAGGGTGTCCCCTGAGCCCACCATCTGGCCCTGGCACTGCAGTTATTCAATTCAGGTCTTTGATAATGGTAGTAGTTATGGTGCTGAGGATGCATCCTTCATCAGATGTGTACTTTATCAGGGTATGACATAGTTTAGTAAGAATGATATATTTTTTTCCTGAGGATGGGCTTAAAACATTTTGGATGGCTCCATTAAATTATTCACCCTCTCTGTTATGTCATCTCCTTTGATGTGTTCTTTGTGTGCAGTGAAAGACTAACTAGACTCTCCTGGGAAAACACAGGGCCCATCAGGTGGTCTGATGCTGCCCATAGGGTACCATAGCTCCAGCTGTTACCACAAGAAAAACAGCTGTCTCCAGAGCATTAGGATGGTGTAGTCACTCAAGACTGAGGGAAAAGAAAATCTTACTTTAAGCATCATCATCCACTAACATTAATCATCCTTTGCCTCAGGCACTCTACCAGGTGTTGGGTATTTATTTATTTATCTCTATTCCAGCAGACCAGTGACCTATCCAGTTCAACATGTAAAACTTTCAATAATATTCTGAGAACAGAAGTATTAATCTATTGTGATAAACATAAGAAACCTGGTTCAGATTTCTCTGAAAGCTTGATTATATTTCAGAGAGACTATTCTCATTGGTAAACAATCGGCTGACTTCCCCATATTAGTTTCAATAGATGGCAATATGGTATCTAGAATTGTTTTTCAGTCCATTAGCTATCAAAATAAAAGAAAGCTGTCTCATCGAAGGTAGCCAGGAAATGTTGGGTAATCAAAGAGCTAATGTGGCACTCAGCTTTATGGCTGGGGAGCAAATGATGGAAGCTTAGCTATTGGGAGACTGGCCATGGCCATGGCCAGGCTTAGCTCTGAATGGCATCAGCCTAAACTAGGTGGGCAGTGAGGAACTGGAAAAGCAGAACTCAGTACTACTAGCCAAAGGCAGAATAAAGGTGGAAGTCCAACAAGGAAAACCAGAAACATGGGAGAGGCAGGAAGAACTACAGAAGGAAATGGTGTAATCAAAAGGAACCTCCTTTACTTGCTCATACCTTGTCCTTGACTGCTTTTGTCAACTTTGCTAGTCTTATTTTCTTTTGTTGTTGAAATTTGTGTTTGTTTTTGTCCTCTCTATTGCCTACATTCTTTTTGGTTATTTTTCATTTTCTAGAAAATGGTAATTAAAACATATTTTATTGGGGCGCCTGGGTGGCACAGCGGTTAAGCGTCTGCCTTCAGCTCAGGGCGTGATCCCGACGTTATGGGATCGAGCCCCACATCAGGCTCCTCTGCTATGAGCCTGCTTCTTCCTCTCCCACTCCCCCTGCTTGTGTTCCTTCTCTCGCTGGCTGTCTCTATCTCTGTCGAATAAATAAATAAAATCTTTAAAAAACAAAACAAAACAAAACATATTTTATTAAGTAAATTTTAAGTGAAGTGTTTATTGAATGAATCTCAAGTTTTAAGTCTCTGTATGAGAGCTGTGCAATGGAGATTCAAATAGGTAGTGTGTATTGTCTCTCCCCTGGATGGGATTTATAATCTAGTGTGGAAGATAAAATATGCATTTAAATGACTACATTGCCAAGCAGGATGGAAAGGGCTAAATGTCTGAAAACTACAGTGGAAGCTCAGAAGTAGAAGGAATTACTCCTAGATGAGAAACCAGAAAAGGACATAGCGGCAACGTTTTTAGCTGGACACTGAATCATGGTTAGCGTTGTAGTAGGCAGAGGTGTATAGGGAAACACATGAGCAAAGACCCAGCATCGGCAAAACAAACAGCAGATTAAAAGAGAATCTGACAAAATTATCTGGGTAGAATTTGATAATCTTAAATCTTTTGGTTTGTGTGTATATATATATATATATATATATATATATATATCTCACATGAATTTAATTTATATATATATGTGTATTGCACATGAATTTAATTTTATCATTCCCATTATTTTGTTAGAAAATACAACAGTCCTCAATTAAAACCCTATACATTTAGTTATTATTTGAATCCCAGCAAACATTACTTTGAAACATTTTTAAAGCTCTGTAAATAAAATATAGGCTCAAGTGATATTTTATTGACTTTGGATAATTATGGTCATATGTTTATTCTTTTGACTTAGCAGATGAAACTTTATTAGGCATGGTTCTTCAATTGTAGAGGAAAACAATTATAATGGCAATGTGGTATTTTTGCATTAGGAGCAAACCAAGTTAAAATGACTTTATTTAAAAATAACTTTATATTATCCAAATTGTAGATTATCATTTTTAATGAGTGAAACTGAGAGACAGAGCAAAGATAAGGCATATATATCCAAGTCTACCATTTCATAACTATATTGACCATTTGAGTATCTCTTTTTAAGAAGTACCTGCTTAGTATTTCACCTATGTTTATATTGGGTTGCCCACCACTTTCTTATTATTTTGTAAGACTTCTTTATATATTCTGTATATGAATCCTTTATAAAACATGTATTACAGGTATAGTGATTTCTCATTGCTATAACTGTGTTCTATAAAGTCAAATGAATACCAAATTAGTGAATGCTGAATCTTGCTCCTAGAGGACATAAAGGACTGCATTCCTACAAGCCTCTAGTTACATTTTTGTCAACTGATCAATGCATCACCTTAATTTTTGTGTTTTCGATTTAAAGACACCTCATCTGATATACTGTTGATTAGTATGAACCTCATGGCCAACAGTAGTATAACTCATGCCTTAATTTCAATATAGTCCAGTTTATCAACCTTTTCCTTCATGATTAATACTTTATGTGTTGTGTTTAAAAGATCTTTGCCTACCTCAGGATCATGAAGAGGTTCTCCCATAATTTCTTCTATAATTATAACATTTTGCCATTCCACATTTAAACATATAGTCTATCCAGAACTGAGTTTTTATATATGGTAGAAGCTAGGACTCATAATAGATCTTCCTTGTGGTTATCCAACTGACCCATACACTTACTGTAAAGATTATCCTTTTCCCACTACACTGCAGTGTCAACCTTGCCATAAATCAGTTGACTATATATGCTCTGTGACTCTGTGTGAACGCTCTGTGTGAACGCTCTGTTTCATTTGTCCACGTATTTGTCCTTGCCCTAGTAGTTTGCTATATTTTAATTACTGTAGTTTTTTTTTTAAGATTTTATTTATTTTTTTGAGAGAGAGAGAGAGCATGTGCATGTACAGGATGGAAGGGCAAAGGCAGAGTGACAAGCAGACTCCTCACTGATTAGGGAGCCTGACACAGGGCTCTAAGGCAGACACTTAAACAACTGAGCCACCCAGGCACCCCTTAATTACTGTAGTTTAAAAATAAGTATTCACAGCTCTTGGTATACAATGTTCCTATTTATCTTTCTTCTTCAAGATTGTCCTAGCAATTCTTGACTCTTTGCACTTACACATAAATTTTAGAATATGCTTATTAATATCCCCATTACAATATAGAAAGAAAGAAAGAAAGAAAGAAAGAAAGAAAGAAAGAAAGAAAGAAAGAAAGAAAGAAAGAAAAAAGAAAAACTGTGGGGCTGATGGGGTTGTACTGAATCTATAGATTAATCTGGGAAGAATTTGAGATTTTGAGTCTGGCAATCCAGGTACTCAAGATACTTCTTTACATTTTCTTTAATTGCACTCAGCAATATCTAGCAATTTTAGTAAAGAATTCTTACACATGTTTTGAGTTCATTTGGTGTTTTCGGAAGCTATTATAAATGGAATTTTTAGGTTTTTGTGTGTTTTGCTAATACATAAAAATATAAGTATTACATCCAATAACGTTTTTAATGTCACTTATTAATCCTGATATTTTATTTGTAGATCTTTGTGTTTTTTACATAGACAGCTTTATGCTATGCAAAAAAAAGAAGGGTATTCTATTCCCTTCCCCATATTTGTATTTTTTATTCTCTGTCTTGCCTATGGTACTTGCTAGGACTCTTAGGACCTAAAAAACAATGATAAATACAACTGGTGATAAAGGCCATCTTTGTCTCATTCCTAACCACAGGAAAATCTCTACAATATTTTGCTATTAATTATATGTTTGCTATCGGATTTTTCTAGATTTTCTTCATCAGATTAAGGAACTCTGCTTCTATGACTTATTTGCTAAGAGGTTTTTGGCCTAAATAAATGTTGAATTTTACCAAAGGCTTTTTCTTCATCTGTTGAAAGATATTACTTTTCTCCTTCTTTTCTCCTGACAATGTGGTGAATTACACTGATTTTTTTCGAATGTTAAACAACTAACTGTGAATTCCTGAAATAAACTCAACTTGGTCAAGATGTGTCATCCCTTTATATATTGCTAGAATCTATTTT
Source organism: Ailuropoda melanoleuca (assembly GCF_002007445.2). Classification (NCBI taxonomy): domain Eukaryota; kingdom Metazoa; phylum Chordata; class Mammalia; order Carnivora; family Ursidae; genus Ailuropoda; species Ailuropoda melanoleuca. The sequence goes on along the minus strand of NC_048232.1, from coordinate 9,312,420 downwards.
CTTAAATTTTATTTAAGATTTTTGCCTCTAGGGGTGCCTGAGTGGCTCAGTTGGTTAAGCATCTGCCTTTGTTTCAGGTCATGATCTCAGGGTCCTGGGATTAAACCCCATGTCCAGCTCCCTGCTCAGTGGGGAGTCTGATTCTCCCTGTCCCTCTGCCACTCTCCCTGCCTGTGCTCTCTCTGTCAAATAAATAAGTAAAATCTTAAAAAAAAAAAAAAAGATTTTTGCATCTATACTTATGATAGGCAATAGCTTATAATATTCCTCTTATAATATCATCTGCAATTTTTGAAATCAAGATTATTGTTTTAGGTTGTATTCCCAGAAAAAAGATTTTGAGATAGAGATTTCCCTGCAGAAGAACACCTGAGGGAGTGAGGAAAAGAGTAAAGGGTAAAAAGGAAAAATTTGTTGTGAGATAGTCAGACAACCCAGACGAGTTCCTGACCCAGGATGGTCTTCAGCATTATTCTGTAAGGCCTGTGGGCTGGGCACTTACATCACTCTGTTTGGCCACTAGAAATTCCTCTAGTAGGACTAAATTTAGAGCTAACAGCTGCCAAAACCAAATCAATGAGGGAATTGGTGACACTGTCAACAGTTTAGTGTGCCATAGACTCAACTACAGTTCTGCTGGCCTCATAAAATGGAACAATGTTACCTCTTTTTATAGTCTCTAGAAAACGTTATTATTGTTGTGCCCTTCCATGTTTCAAGGAATTCACTGGTTAATATATATGAATGTGGGAAGAATTTAAATTACAGGCTTAATATCTTTAATACAGGTACAAGTCTACTCAGATTTTCTATTTTTTGCGCCAATTTCATGAGTTGGTTTTTCTAGAAACTGGGACATTTCACTTACATTTTCCTATTTATTCGGGTTAATAAACTACTTTAGGATTTATTTTACTTCCCCCACTATTTGCTTTTTCATTTTACATTCTTCTACAGTTCTTTTAGTAATGAAATAGTATTGCATGGCTGCCATATTATATGTTGAGAAATTACAGGAGATCCCTAAGGTCTGACTCCTTAGTCCTACAAATAGAAGGGCCTGAATTCTTCCAAAAACAGTGGCCTTGAGAGAGGATCCTGAACCTCAGATCTGGAGCCCTGGCCATCACTGATTTCAGCCTGAGGAGAGAATCCAGTTAACACCTGCTGGACTACTGGCCCAAGAAAATTTTAAAATAATTAATTTGTTGTTTTAGAAGCTCCTAAATTTGTGCTAATCTGCAGATAGAAAATACATTTAGTGATTACATTAGAAAGTTTAATGCCCATTTCTTTTCTCATATTTTAAAATTAATGAACTTATTTACTCTTAACCAGACAATGTAGCCAGATAATGTAACTTTAACACTAAACTTTTAATAAAGTTTGTCTGTTTTGTTATATTTGTAGTGCCATAAGGCATTGTAATTTTCATGATTTATACTTCCATTGGTCATTTGGATTTACTCACACATATACCATTTTCTTTGCTCTTTATTCCTTCTTACATCTCATACTATTCACCTAAAATATGTCACTTCTGACTAGTATATATACTTTAGAATTTCTTTTACTGACTTCATCTAGTGAAAAACTGACTTTTGGCTTGCCTGAAAATCTCTTTCCTTTATCATTCCCTCATTTTGAAAAGCATTTTTGTCTAGTATAGAATTCTAGATGGACTTTTTTCAGCACATTGAAGATAGGAATCCAGTAACTTCTGATTTTCATTGTTGCTGTTGTGAAGTCTTCTAGTAATCTGCCTTTTAAATCCTTTTCTTATTAATGCATGCTCTTTTTCTTTGCTGCTGCTTCTTTTCTCTTTTAAGGGCTCACCTCATTATGTCAGTACCCCTTTCCCCCAAGATAATCTCCCTTTTGAGCAATTCAAAGTCACATGATTAGGGACCTCCATTACATCTGCAAAATCCCTTTTGCCATAAGAGGTAATATAATCATGGGAATGATATTCCATCACATTCACAAATCCTGCACACACCCAAGGAGGAGGGGGTTTACCAAGGCATGAGTCATTGGGGTCATCTTAGAACTCTGCCTATAACACTAAGTGACCTGAAAAAAGTTGGTTCTTTAAAAAGAAAGTGTAAAACTCCACTGTAGTGATGCTAAAACAGAAAGAAAAAGAAAGCAAGCATGCTCAACAGAGTAAAAAGGTAAAAATGGAAAAAGGAAATATTGAACATGGGGGAGGGGGAAATGAAGCACAATAAATGTAATATCATTGATTGTACTAAATGGAAATGGACTGAATGCTCTAATTAAAGACAGGCTAGAAAACAAAAAACAATAAATAAAATCTGACTACATGCTCCTTACCAGAGACATTTGAAATGTATAGGAAGGTTAAATTAAAGTGATGGAGAAAGACAGTCTAGATTAATTATTTTCCAAAAGAAACTTGGAGGTAAATGCATTATTAGGTATCAAAGGATTAGTTCATAGTGAAAAAAACTCCAATTTATCAGAAAACTTTAAATTTGTAGGCATCTAATACATGAACTCTAAATACATGAAACAAAAACAGATGGGACTACAAGATTAAAAAGAAATTCACAGTCACAATAGAAGATTTTAATACAACTTTCTTAGTAATTGACAGAATAAGTAGATAATAAATAAGCAAGAACACAGAAAATTTGAACATCGTGATTGTCAAACTTGATCTAGTGATTTATATAGAGATCTGCACCCTAAAACTGCAGAATACACATTCCTTTTAAGTTCACATAAAAGATGTATGGATTTGATCATACACTGAGTTATAAAGCAAGACTCAATAAATTTCAAAAGAATTAAAAAGAGCATATTTTCTGACCTCAATGCAATTAAGTAGACATCTAAAGGATAAGAGAAAAACCTTATGTTTGGAAATTGAGAGATACATATCTAAGTAACTCATGAGTCAGAAAATAATCATATTAAAAGTTAGAAAATATTTTGAAATTAATGGTAATAAAAGGCCATATATAAAACTTTTAGAGACATAAAGATTTTCACAAGAAAAAGTTTAAAAATGACTGATCTAGGGGGTGCCTCTGTAGCACAGTTGGTTAAGTGTCCAACTCTTGGTTTCAGCTCAGGTAGTGATCTTGGATCGTGAGATCAAGCCCCACATCAGCTCCATGCTCAGCCCGATTCTGCTTAGGACTCTCTCTCCCTCTCCCTCTGCCACTCTCCCCACCCCGCTCTCTCTCTAAAATAAATAAATTAATTAAAAATAAAATGACTGATCTGGAATGCCTGGCTGACTCAGTCACAAGAGCATGCAACCCTTGATCTCAAGGTTGTGAGTTCAAGCCCCATGTTGGGCATGGAGCCTACTTAAAAAAAAAAAAAAAAAAAAAAAAATAATTTTTT